>NW_004955428.1:18600163-18611311 GCF_000276665.1 Chinchilla lanigera | reverse complement strand
CACTGGGAAGGGAGCTGCGGCCCCCGGGCGGCGGCGGCGGTGCCTGCTCCGAGCCCGGCTCGCGGCTCCGCCAGCATCACTCGCTAGGACCGCACCGCTACTCCGCGAGGAGAGGGAGGAAGGGAGGAGGGCGGGAGGGGAGGGGAGAATCAATTCCTTATCAGACAGAGCTGGAGAGGAAATCAGACAGACCAGCAGGTGGGGAGTAGGGCAATCGGAGAAACTTCCTCTCCTCGCTGTCCTTTTTGTTTTGATCTAGAGCTCTTTTGCATCCACACACACAAGTTTTCAAAGGAAGAGAAAAGGGAATGGTCTAGCTTGTGAATTTTCCTGCAGTGCTAGCTAGCCCCATGCCAGTCTCCACGTTTCAAAAGCAGCACTCCGTAGTGGGTTTACTTGAGCCTCCCAGGGTGTAAATGTATTTCCCTTTAGTGTTTTGTACCCCAGAATGGTATTGTTTTAAACATGCACGATGCATGTTCGTTTAATGACTCTCAAAAGCATCTAACAAGACTTACATACTACTCAAGAAATATATTTTCAGCCATCACTTGATTTTTTTTTAAACTTTAAGAAAAGTGTCATAAATTCGAGAACATTTATGCTTCTGGGAGGAAAGAATGACTGAATTTTGCTCCACAGGAGTCTTAGGGATCAAATAATCTCTGCCCTTTTATTTTCACTTCATTTATTTATTAACAGAGCCGGGAATGGGACACAGGGCCTGGAGTATGCACACAGCCGAGCTACACACCCAGCCCCTGCTCCTTTCAGAAATGAGAAAGCTGAAACGCAGAGAGACTGGGTGAACTAGTTAAGGTGGACAGGTAGTGTGGAAAACTCCGGTCGGTCGGAGGAGGGTGTATCTCAGACTTTCTATTGCCCCAGCTAATCCAGGGGGGACGAATCTGGGAAGAAAATAGCAGGCCTGTCATGGACGGATAACATGAGATTGTTCTTTTTAAACTGTATTCAGTGTACCATACTTCTTAGAGGAACAGTGCTTCCCAAATTTAAACAAAACACCAGAAAGTGTAGCTCCATTGAATTTAACTCGTCAAAAGTAAATGAAACACTGTGCTTTTTCTCAAGTCTCTAGGTTTATGGCAGACCCCTTCCAGGCTGCGTGGACCTCCTGCCTTCAGTCTTTCTGCAATGCTCGTCTCGCCATACGAGAGGCCATTCTCAAAGCAAGTCTCATCATGACTTTTCTCTAGAAAAATCTCTGGTGGCTTCCCACTGCTTTCAGGTTAAAATCCAAATTTGGCATCCTCAGCCAGCCCTCTGCGGTCTGACCCTAATTCTTCAGTCCCTTTTCCCATCCTCCCTCATTCACAGTCTTAACTCCAGTAACCCTGAAAGTCCCATTCATCGCGGGACGTGCCGGTCTCTCTGCCCTTTCCTGGCCTTTTTCTACTTCCGGACACTGCAGTATCTCTAGAGCTCTGTCATTCACCTGGCACACTTCTGTTTTTCCCTAAAGACCTGCTTTTTTAATTTTAAAGAGAATAAAAAACAATAAAAATGATACAAACAGACCATACTTGTGTAAATTAAGTAATCACATGCATGTAAAAGCATAGCTCCTACTTACAAAAAGTTACCTGTTAGTATTATAAAGTTTAAATCTAAGATATTTTGAACTAATATCCTAGTATAATACTCTCTAAAATATTTATGTAACATTATCTGAAATCATGCTTATAAAAAGTCCCTGTAACCTTATATTTACTGCCAGAAGGGAAAAATGACAAGAAAACAAAGTTTTATTACATATGGTTATCTTCAAAATAGTTGTTCAGATTACCAGATATAGGCATGCAAAGTTGATTCAAAAAATTAGGCATTAACTGTGCCTTTCAATGAACCACTAGAGATCAGTAGTACAATTATCCTAACTATCTTGTATATATATGTATGTATATATATATTCCATTTCTTTCTCTTTCTCTTTCTTTTCTTTCCTTCTTTCTTTCTTTTTTCTTTCTTTCTTTCTTTCTTTCTTTCTTTCTTTCTTTCTTTCTTTCTTTCTTTCTTTCTTTCTTTCCTCCTTTCCCTCAGCCTAGTTGTTCTTTCCTTTTGAGCAGTTTCCTTTCACAATACCTATTGTACCTTTCAGGTCTTATTTACTCTTTCAGGTTTTTTCACTAGGGAGACAATATGATGTTTACACATGTGAGTCTGATTTATAAGTATGGTCTCTAGTTGCATCCATTTACCTAGAAAAGCCTCAAGTTTATCTTTCTTTATAGCTGAGTAATACTCCATTGTATAAAAATACCACATGTTTTTTATCCATTCCTCGGTTGATGAGCATTTGGGTTGTTTCCAAGATTTAGCTATCACAAATTGTGCTGCTATAAACATGGGTGCACATATATTACTGTGGGATGATACGTTCAATTCTTGTGGGAAAATACCCAGAAAGGGAATTGTTGGGTGAAATGGGACCTCTAATCCTAGTTTACTGAGGAATCTCCAGATGATTTCCACAGTAGTTGCACCAGTCTACGCTCCCACCAACAGTGGAGAAGGGTTTCTTTTTCCCCACAGCCCCTCCAGCATTTGTTATTGGCTGATTTTTTGATGGTAGCCATTTTTTCTGGGGTGAGATGGAATCTCAGAGTTGTTTTAATTTGCATCTCTTGAATGACCAACGATGTTGAACATTTTTTCATTTTTCATTTCATATTTTCATTTCATTTTTCATTTTTCATTTCATATTTTTTTGCCATTAGTATCTCTTCATTAGAGATGTGTGTATTCATCTCAGATGCCCATTTTTAGACTGGGTTAAAGATCAGCTTATAAGGGGCCTCCAACTGGACAGTCCTGTATCCCAGTGAAGTTCCTATAGCCCATGATCCTCACCCACTCTGTGCATACCACAGTCTTACCTCTGACTGCATCATAGTGAAGTTAATTCTGTGTGCCTGTGTCGTATTTAAACTGTAGTGACTTGGGGACTTATTTATTTTGAGCTGCTTGGGAGCTTATTTTTTGCCCTTATTATTTGTACCTGATGTGTAGGACATAGTCAATGAATGTTTGTTGAATGAATTAATGAGGTCCACAGGTTCTTTGTAGTCACATTAATAAGTTCATGAACTGCCATCTGAAGCTCTGGAGAGAAACTCTGTGGGAATGTGAGAGTCACCAAGGTTTACTGTTTCACTCCATCGGTTCCCTGGGGCTACCTTAACAACATATCAAAGACTTAGTGGCTTGAACATCAGAAAATTATTTTCTCACAATTCCAGAGACTACAGGTTTAACTGCACAGTGTCAGCAGGCTTGGTTTCATCAGAGGCCTCTCGCCTTGCCTTTTCCGTGTCCTCACATGACCTCTCCTCCGTGCCTGTCCCAATGTCCTCTTTTTATAGGGACACCACTAAAACTGGATTGCTGCCCAACCGAGAAGCCCCTTTCACTTTCCAGCTGTTTAAAGATACCATCTGGGACTATGGGCGTATTGAGAAGTACTGGGGACTGGGCTTAAGGTGTGAGTTCTGGGGGGTATGCCTTTCAGACAAGAACACGCTGCTTCTCCTGCACTGAGGGAGCTGCTTCGTCCAGAACCTAACATTGTCATCCTGAGGAAGTGTGGCTTTAAGATTAAGGGAAGCCTGGGGGAGAGGATATCTAAAAAAAAATAGGTGCTTAGAAGAGGAGAAATGTGATAGCTTTGTGACATAGGCCAACTTTGTCTTCTTTATTTTCTTCTTTTGTCAAAGAAGGTGTACCACTGTGTTGGCATTGTTAGCTGCTTGCATACTCATTCATTGTGTCTCTAAGATACATTCAAGATTTGTTACTGCTTTGGGGAAACAAAACTGATATTCAACAATTCAAAATCTCAGTTTCTCTTTCTCTCTCTCTCTTTCACTGGGAATTGAGCCTAGGGTTTTGAGGTGCTAGGCAAATGAGTTACATCCCCGGCCCCAAAAGATCCAAGTGTTTTCACTGGAGGAAGCCACTGAGAGATAAGTGGAGAATAACTTTCATGATAAATCCAAATACAATTAGTGAGTTTTTAAAAATGGTAGCAGAAGACGCCCTTCAAATTTCTCTTCAATTTCTAAAAATAAAAAGTCTACACATTCTTTGAAATCAAGTTCACACCCTGTCAGAGGCTTCTGTTCTCTCTCCTCACCCTGTCCCTCCCTACTCCCTTTTTCCAGGGTCCTCTGTAGCACATCTAGCAAGAAGACGCTGGGTCAGTTAATGCTTGCACCTACCTCCACGGTTAGACTTAGCAGTTTCCTCAAGGGAGCAAGAGTATGGGAACAGGTAAAAATGTTCCAAACAGTGCACATTTTTTCCTCCTTAAGAATAGAAGTCTTCTCATAAATGGATTTTGTTTTGCTTTTAAGAAGTAACCTTATATCAGTCAGGCATGGTGGCACATGGTGTAATCGCAGCATTCTGGGAGGCTGAAGAAGGAAGGTCACAAGTTCAGCCGGGCAACTTAGTGAGATCCTGTCTCAAAATAAAAATGTAAAAAGGCCTGAGGATGTAGCTCAGCTCAGTCACCAGTACAGCAAAGGAAAAAGAAAGTTATTTTATGTTTTTAATTTTGTTAGCAGTATAGACTTAAATAGGAAAAGTTGAACTCCCCAGAGCAGGATCCCTGACCTTATGATGTGGAAATTAACAAATTAACACTCTAGTACTTTTACATAGAATTTACAGTGTCCTATAAACTTTATGCAACTAATGCTTGTAGTTCTTAAAAGCCAAGGAGGTCTCAGACAGCTTCCAAACATAAATATGTGTTTTGAACATAAACATGAGTCACAAGATTGGAATTCAAAATTTACATGATCATAAGTTTTAAATGATAGTTAGAGTTCCAGGACAGTTTGCTTAAACTCGTTTCAGCGACAGTAATGAGATATCTAAGGACAGAGGCCTGGAATCAAATCCCATCTCTGCCACTCGCAGAGATGTGTAACTGTTCTCTGACTTACCTGTCTTCCCCCCTGGGCTGTAAGTCCTTGCAGGTGTTACAGGCCAAGGAAGTTCCCAGCGGTTGCTAAGTGTCTGACTGAAACACCAGTGTAATGATAAACGTGGTCACGTAGCGAGTGTTCAACAAATGTTGCGAAGTCATGATAACTGCAATTGTACCAGCAGGCATTTAATAGATACTTACGAAATGAAGAGACCCAAAAGTGAGGAGGAGGAGAAAGAAGTGGTCTCCTGCTGTGGCCTCAGTGTCAACTCCAGGTGAAATCTGAGAAAAGGGGAAACTTCTTTTTGATCCTGCCCTAGCCATTCCCTCCATCATTTTCTCTCTTGTAGTTCCCATCTCTCCCGGCACCTATGGCCTCAGTGATCCCATATCGTTCAAATTCTCCTATAGTGTTATCTCTCAGGTCTGCTGTACCACCAAAGTGCTCTCAGTTACCTTTTCATGCCCTTTCAGTCAAAATTGTGACTCCTTCAGGGCAGCCAGTCCAGCTAGCTGTTCAAGGGAAAAATATCTTATACAAACTCACACCCGTGGGTGTGGATACCTGAGTCTTAATGATCCAAGGGATTTCCATTTCAAAAATTGCAGTTAGTCTTCATTTAGTGGATTAGGAGCTGTATTTTAAAATGAGGTGAAAAGCGTATTTTTTGGAAGGACAGAGGGAGATTCAAAGTACTAAGTCAGACTTGCCGTAACTTTCTGTGGGGTTTCTGACTTTGGTTTTTCCAAAGAGTAAGCTCTCAGTTTTAACTGATGTAAATCTGCCCCTACTTCCTACCTCATGAACATCTGCCAATAGTATCGTCAGGAAAGGCTCCTACTTTGAGGGGGGACTGGAATGAGCTCAAGAACAAGGCTAGGGCTTTAGAATCCCCGTTTTAAGCAAACAGAGAGAAATTTATTATTAGGATACAGTTTTCCAGGTGAGCCTCACATTTCTATACATTTTGCAAGCAGAAGAATGGCTGCCTGTGTTCTGGAACTTCTTTTCAGCGATATTGGTATGGTGACCAGCCTCAGATGACAAAGTGTCCTTCCCTGGAGCAAAGAGCAAATGCGTTTATTGCCCAGTAAAATAAAGACAATGCTCTTCCTGGGGCTAAAGCCAGGCAGGCTTCCTGGTTACCCAGGTCCATGGTTCCGCTCTTCTGATGCAACCCACCTCATGTGCAGATGGCATCTGGCCTCGCCTCCCATCGCTCAGTGGGAATCAGGATTCAGGGAGCTGGCACAAACGCTGACATTCTGGCTGCTGTTGTTGCTACGAGTAATAAACTGTTCTTTATCTCTAGTCAGGGAGTTTGGGGCCTGTGCCAGCATTCGTGGAGCTGTGGCTGACCAATTCATTAGCTTACAGGTAGGGTAAAGTCCAGGCCCTTCATAGTTCTTGATAATTATTAAATTTTACAGATGAAAAAATTCACAACTCTCCCAGAGAAGAAATCTCCAATAGTAAATTTGTTCTTAGAGGGCTTGCAATAACTTTCCCATGGGACTAAGTGGATTATTAATCAATGTTTCTATGCCCAAATACTCTTCTGCATACCTGCTCATTCATTGTTTTAATGAGACGTGAATACTAAAAGGAATCACTTCTATGTCCCTAGGAAGAAATAGATTAGATGAGTGCTTAGAGTGTTGGTTTCTTTTTTGTTGTTGTTGTTTTTTAATCTTTAAGCTAAAGAATGCCAGCTCCAGGACTGCTACTCAAGCCTCCAAGTCTATTGTGTGTGGAGCTTTGAGGAAAAGTGGAGTGAACCCTTAGCATTCATTTCTTGACCCCTCGCCATGTGAACATACAGAAATCAAATCTGTCCAGCTTTTATTTTTGGCAAAGTTAAGAACAGCTCTACTTCATCCTAATCTCTATGATCCCAGCCGACTTTCTACCACAAACTATTTAAAGACACGTTCCTCAAAAGTTATATTTGTCCTTTCTTGAGAGAAGAAGAGTTTACTATTATGATTTGATCAAAAATGTCCCCCCAAAGGCTCGTGTTTTCCAAGATGGGACCTGTGGAAAGTGACTAGATCACAAAGGCACTAACCTCATCAAGGGGTCCATCCATCCTCAGGCTCATGGTTGGATGGGCTGTTAGCCGGTAGGCCTGGTTGGAGGAAGCAGGTCATTGGAGGTGTACCCTGGATGGCTGTGTTTATCTCCAGCCTCTTTCTCTCTCTCTCCTCCCCTGGCGATCATAAGGTGAGCAGCTGTCCTCCACCGCACCATTCTGCCAGTGATTCTGCCTCACCACAGCCCCAGAAGTCATGGAGCCAAGTGACTGCGGGGCTGAAATTCCTGAAACTGTTCATCAAAATAAATCTTTCTTCCTTTCCTCCTTTCTCAGGCATCTGTCACATTTACAGAAATCTGACAAACACCCTTACTGATAACTTATAAATGGGAAAGTGGCAGAGATGGGTCACTTTTCAGAAAGGGAGGTTGGGAAAATAGATTAGTTCAATCTTTCCAGTGAGGCTACTTTTCTCATCACTGAAATGAGGTCAGTAGTTTTTTATTTTATTAATCCTACCCAGGTGAAATTCTTAGGACATATTTAAAATGTTGACTAACAATTTAAGTGTAGCTCTCTATTTTTCCAGTGCACACTGCCCTTTTGTGTTAAATTTATTATGCACTGTCTCTACAGGTTCCAAACACAGTCTCATTCTAGGGTCTGAATTGCTTCATCACAGAATTAGGACATGGTTGTTACTCTCCATATTACCAGGTTACCACTTTATTTTCCTTTGTTGTATTTAATAACACAGGTATGTGCTCACCACTAACAGATGCAGAGATGTCTGACTTGCTGACATCCCAAGTCTCATCAGATAACAATTTTAGAGATAGGAAAACGGGGTTCACTTAAACACTGTAGATATATAAAGGACAATATTTTCTCATTGCTTTAAACTGTGTTCTTTCTACCCCTCAATAGTTATCTCTAATGTTCAAGTGTAACTCCTTTATCCTGTAACTCTTAACTATAGGCAAAAGTGCTACAGAAAAAAGAAAGAGCAATCAGACAGGACACCAAAAATGTTCTCTGCTTCTTCTTGCATTTACTGGGGATAAATTACCTTAAAAATGTATGATATACACAGAATGTCCAGCGGTCTCCCTTGAATGCAATTATGATTAAAAATTAAAATCACAGGTTATTCACACAACAATATAGAAATGTGTAACTTTATTGTTAATACTTTTGATATGACATTGCGATCATTATGTCTTTTAAGGATTTCAAGGATGAAGGAAAGGGAAGAGATTACACTGTCCAGAAAACTACAAGGGGTTAAAACATACTTTAAAGGACATCCGGTTTCATCTAGTCTCATGGTAAGTCACCTTACAATATTTGAGAGTCCCTCTGTACTGTTCCAGCTAAATGTTCTGACATACATATTAATATCTTCATTATGTAAACAGTTTTTACTGAAAAATGTGATTCACTTGCCGCTATAGACTTTTAAAAAATGTATTAAATTCTTAGAAGATGTTTAGATACAAGGGAAAATTTTTCACAGTGTAGCTTTCATGTTAATGAATCAAGTCTATAAGTGCCCTAATAAAGCATAAGTGGAAAAGTCTAGAAGAACTAGAAAAGTCTAGCTGAACACGAGAAGGTCAAATTCTGTAAACAATTGAGTGCTAATTGAAAATTTGTACTTTTATAATTCAATCCTAGGATATAATCCAGTCAGAATTCCCATTATAATTTGAAGATGAGGATAGAAGCAATTAAAAATAATCTATTGAGAACCCAAAAAGAGATGGGTCGTCTATACCCTTGCATGTAACAGATTTAGCCTTCACTACCAAACAAGAGAATGCTCTAAAATCATAATTGGAAAATGGAAGCTTTGAGTCTTGGTTTAAATGTGATCTATCCTGGAAAAAAACCCTTCGTCCAGTGGACTTTGTTGGCACTTTGTAAAGGTGCGACTTTTTGCAAAGCTCAGAACAGTAATAAAAGGCTGTGGTATCTGTATCAAACAAACAACTCTTGCACACCAAAGAATTTCAAAGTTACACACTAGTGTTGGCTCCTGAACAACAGAAAGAATAATTTCTTTAGGATGCTTTGTTTGTCTTACGAGGACTTTATTTTTCCGCACTCAACTGTTATCTAGCAGCTTACAATTCTGAAATCCCAGAGGAAAGGGTGGCTTTGCACACATCAGCAAGGAGATGGCAGAATCCCAAACCGTAAATGGCTCCAATTTTCATGTAAAGTCAGCTTAGTGAATCACAGGTGGATTTTTACCAAAAATGCATTGAGGGGCCTCTGCCACCAATAATGCCTCATTTAAAAATAATCAGCTCATCCTTGGCTAGAAACATTGTGCACACTGTAGCCAAATATATTAAAATATCAACAAAGACAGCCCTGAAGATAGTTCAACGAAAGCCCAATATCCAGAAATGAATTGATTTGGGGGGAAATAATAAAGGCCCATCATGAGCAGTAGGACAGCATGAAGGATTTGTGTATTAAGACTGTTAAAAAGAAAAACTGGAATAGGTCAGTTAGAATAACTTCTTGTGAGAACATATAAAAAGATTTTATTCATGACTTCACATCTGCCTTCAGAACTCAGTTTTAAATAAATGCAAACTATAAAACTGAGTTAAAAGCAGGGGGGCGGTATCACCAGTACCCAAGGAAATTTAAAATCCCAATATTTTAACATGGCTATGAATGAAATCATCTTGAATATAGAACATGCAAGTCTGACATATCATTTGAGACAGATGTGATCAGAGTCTATATACTTTATCTCCCCAAATCTCCAATCATCAATATCATCATCGCCATTAGCAGCAGCAGCTACTCTTTCCCATTGTGTCTTACATTCTAAAGCAACTAGAATGGTACACTGGAATGCTAAAATTAGTCCAAACACATAAAAGAGTGTGATCTCCCCAACCCACTCAAAACCTCCCAGTCTCCTCTACACAAGGTCTTTCACTCACCGCAGAAGACCTGTGCTGATCTGGTCCTTGCCTCTGCTCCAGCCTTGCCTCCTACTGCCTTTCCTTTCGGACTGTTCATTCCCTTGGCCTAGAATTCACTGATTGAGAAAAGTTATTGCGCACCAGGATGTGCTCTTCTCTAAGTGTCTGTCTGGGAAACTCTTTATCTTTCAACACATAAAAATCTTGAGGTTTTTTGTATACATTTGCATACCTGACAGGCAATTAAAGGTGTGTAAAAGCCAGGCTACTTGGATCAGAATTTGGGTCTGCCCCTTCATATTTTTGAGTTTTAGGGCAAATTGCTTATCCATGAAATGACAATGATATTCGCACTTGGCTAACTAAATGAATCATACATAAATCATCTATGGTGCCTAGCACATAGTAAATTCTTCTGAAGTGTTATATGTGCTACCCAACTGTAGGTTTTCATGTTGTTTATAGCAATATAAATGAAATTATACTAATGGTTCTGCAGCTTGTTTTTATTTTCACTTAACAATATATTTACCTTGTTTTACAATATGTACAGTATGTACTGTATTCAACCATGCATCACTGAAGATGTGTATTCCTAAGTTGACTGCCCCATGAAAGTGTGTTGCAGAAAAATCAGTAAACTTTTTAAGTCAGAGTGTACATGTACTTCACTATGTCCTAAAAAAGTGCTCTATGCAGAGCCTGGGATCCTTTATATTGCCTTACATTTCCTTAGACCCCCATCACAGGTGTCAAGAAGCCCCCTTGTTTTAAGCCACTAAGGTTCTAAAGGAGCCCCGAGTGTCTGGGCCACACTGTCCACCCTAAGTGTACCGGGACTACCTCCTTCAGGCTCTTTCCCTGTAGGTCTATGTCCCTCACCACAAGAAACTCCAGCTTCTAGGCTCTCTCTTGTCTCCCATCAACTCTGCTTTTTTCTACTGTTGGCCACTGACTCTTCCTCAAACTCCCAAATCCTTTCCATTAGATCTTCTGAAACTCAGGTTCCATCCTCAGCATTCTGAAAGTGCCCTTCATCTTCTTGCTCTAACAGGAAACCTGGCTGGCTGAGGGTGCTTTTCCTCTCCAGTCTTAGGGCAGAGCTTTCTATTTTGTTTTGTTTTGCTTGTTTCTCACCACATCCTTTTATACTTATGGATCTGAAATGACTGTTGTTCTCCTCTCCTCTCCTCCCCTCCCCTCCCCTCCC
>NW_004955428.1:18557345-18599713 GCF_000276665.1 Chinchilla lanigera | reverse complement strand
CTCTTCCACTCTTCTCTCTTCTCCCCTCCCCTCCCCCTCCTCTCCTTTCTTCTTCCTACATCATACCATTCTTCCTCCCTCCTCCCCAGCTTTGAATCTAGTGTTATGAAATGATATTACCAACTAATCTTCATTGTTGGAATGGTCATCTGTTTATTTCTGAGCCACTCCTAATCTCTCTATAATTTTAGCTTCTGACTCACTACTGTACTTTTCAGCACTATCTGCTAAACCCAGTGTTTCAGTAATCATGTACATGATCTTTCTGAAACCTTGGCTTCTCAGTTTCTTGAATCCTTTTCCCCCTCTTTTCCTATACCTTCCCACAGCCATGGGTCCATGATCATCTCTAGAATTTGCCATAGCCCCTGCCTAAAACCCCTCCATAATCTCAATGCCTGCACTCACTTTCTGACCTAATTACTCCCTATCGTTGAAGTTTACTTCTTTTAGCAGCACAACTCTGCCGCTGGTTCAGTCTTTCCAGAATCTCCAATTTATCAATTGCACTTTTCTATTCCACATGCCCCTCATCCAGCTTGAATTCCACGAGTATCTTTGTACCCATTCTCTGCAAAAGGTGCTCAGCTCCGAAGTCCCCTCTCCCTCATATTCACTTGGCAGAACCAACTCTGCCTCATGGTGCGTGCTTCCATGGTGCCACTGAATGAGCCCGGGGAAAACACAAGAGAGCACAGCCTGGCGTCACATTAAATCAGGACCAAGAATTTCAAGTGGGTTGTTACACTGCCTGACCTCTGTAGCGTGGGAGGCAGGAGGAGATGGAAGTAAGAAGAAATACGTGGAGTTTTCAGAGTTGAAGAAAGGATAACAATATGGATTAATTCTTTTTTTTTTTGTCTTTTTGAGACAAGGTCTCCCTATGCAGTTCAGGCTGGCCTTGAGTTCACTTTGTAGCCCAGGCTGGTCTCGCACTCACAATGATCCTCCTGTCTAAGTCTCCCAAGTTCTGGGATTACAGGCGTGTGCCACCACACACACCAGGCTATAATATGAGTTAATTCTATAAGGTGGCAGAAAAATATGTAGTTAACTATGCATTCTTTATGAACAACACCTACTGTTTATGAACACCGTTTTTTTCTTCAGGATGTTACTCTTCTTGACGGAGACTGGCATTCAATAAATTCTCTAAGAATTTAATTCCCACAAGAACATTGTTTTGTTACAAGTGATGATATAAACTGATAAAGATGGTAGTAGGTTTGGAGTTGATGTTGATCTGATGACATGAAACTAGATTTTCTTAAATATATTTTTGAAATATCATCCTCTTTAGAGCTTATGAATCTTTTTTTTTTTTTTGTCTTTTTTTTGAGACAGGGTCTCACTCTGCAGTTCAGGTTGGGCTTGAGCTCACTTTGTAGCCCAGGCTGGTCTCGAACTCACGAGGATCCCCCTGCCTCAGCCTCCCGAGAGCTGGGATTACAGGTGTGCGCCACCATGCTGGGCTAAAGTCACAGCTCACTTTTTTTTTTTTTTTTGGTATGGAGGATCGAACTCAGGACCTTGGGCTTGACAGACAGGCGCTTGTGCTGCTGAGCTATATCCCTGGCCCAAACTTGTGAATCTTAATGTCCTTGTTAACCAACAACTGGATGCATTAGTGGGGATAGGTTAAAATTTTTAATCTGAGGGTACTGTAACTTCTTCCAAGCAGAAAGATTCTTTGTCAATCTTAACTTCATGACCTAAATCCATTTTGTTTCTTTTCCTCTTGCTGCTTTATTTTACTATTTATATCATTAACTGGCCCATATGTAACATTAAAAAACTACTTTGTGAGTAAAGGATCAAATATGATATGAAACAAATAATCTTTTTATTTATTTTTTAGACACTTGCTAAA
Source organism: Chinchilla lanigera (assembly GCF_000276665.1). Classification (NCBI taxonomy): domain Eukaryota; kingdom Metazoa; phylum Chordata; class Mammalia; order Rodentia; family Chinchillidae; genus Chinchilla; species Chinchilla lanigera. Next base: position 18,597,843 of record NW_004955428.1, on the reverse strand, counting down.
CAGTTCTAGGGCTGGGCTTGAACTCACTGTAATCCAGACTGGCCTCAACTCATAGTGATCCTCTTGCCTCAGCCGCCTGAGTTACAGGCGTGTGCCACCACATCTGGCTAAAACATATAACCTTAGTAATAATTGTTTCCCCTAAACTTCTTTTATTGATAATCTGACATGTTACCACCTAAAAATATTTTTGCATTAAAAAGAGAAAATACCACTACCTGTTAAGATGCTTAACCAATGAAAAAGAAGAGAAACAATTAATCCATAAACTGGCTCCTTTAAGTGGAATATTCTAAAATATTTCATCATTTCATGATGAAATTTTTCATCATTTGTGGAAGTAATAGAATTATTGAAAAGCTGATACTGACATGTGACAGATGATATCAGTCTTACACTTTATAATTAAGTATATAAACATTATCTAGGCTCTTAGAATTTTTAAAAGCAACACATAAATTTCTGTATGTGATACAATATTGAAATTGATCACTGATCGGGTGTAGAACATTTATGCAATTTATCTAGAATGTACTTGCCTTTAAACTTCCCTGAATTAGCAAAAATCCTTCTTGTATTTATTTTTAGTACTACTGAGATATGGCAGGCTGTAGAGAAAATAAATGCTAAGCCTCTTGTTTTCTCCATTGTTAAGTGATTTGATTTTCTATAACCATTTTATACTCTGAGAAAACAAATTAGTCAGTTTATGAAAGCAGACATGTCTTTCCTGCAGAATCTCAGTATCTTATTTCTTAATCACATTTCAGAGCTCAAGAGATCAGCAATTTTTCCATGGGAAAATGTAAAATTTGCAATCCATGATTGTACAAATTTGTTCAATATAACTCTTTGTCTCTTGCTAACCACACATCTTTTATCAGAGATCAATCACTTACTACTTGCTGTGTATTTGGATACACTATGAATATGTATATCCACAGTAGAGTACTTTATAATGGAAGGAATTTGAATGTTTAATAAGATGCAGTCTTATTGCAATCTCATGCAATGGAATACTGAACTGGCATGAAAGTCGTTTCATAGAAGAATTTTTGTCATTGTGGGGAAAAGTTCACGATATCCATTAAATAAAAATTGTGGCCATTGAACTTTAGTACACCTTATACCATTTTCCACGTACAGCTGAGAATGGCCAAAATAACAACAACAACAAAACCCCACAAGCTTATACTTGTTTCTAGCAGCAGGGAGGTGGAGAAGGTGTTTAGAATTTTCCTGTGTGATTTTGAAAATTTCTATATCAATCATCTGTTACCTCTGAAAGTAGAATACTTTTTTACAAAACCCAATTGCATGAATTAAAATCAGTTTTTGTTTAATTTCATAATCAACTAATATTTATTGAATATAACCTAGTGCAAGATTTCGTAGGAAGGTATCTTTAAAGGCCAGTTTTCCCATTATACATCATATTACGGTGATACATGTATGCCCATGTTTACAGCAGCACAATTCAGAGTAGCTAAATTTTGGAAGCTGACTATGTGGTCATCAACAGAAATATGAAATATTTCTGAACAACAAGAAAATATGGTTTTTGCACACAATGAAGTACGACTCTGCTATAAAGAAAGATCAACTTGAGTCATTTGTAGAAAAATGGATGCACCGGGAGACCACAATATTAAGTGAAATAAGTCAGACACACAAGCTTAACATGTCATATAGTTTTTCTTATGTGATAAACCCAAAGTATAAATAAAAAGCAAAATAAAAGGCAGATGGTAAGAAGTTGGGTGGTACATCATTCTAAGAGGGGAAAGGGGGGCTGGGGATTTAGCTCAGTGGCAAAGCGCCTGCCTGGCAAGCGCAAGGTCGTGAGTTTGGTTCCCGGTACCGGAGAAAAACAAAAACAAACAAACAAACAAATAAGAGGGGAAAGGAATCAAGAGATGGAGGGAGAAAAAAGGGAGGGCAAGGCCCAGGGCAGGGTGATGTAAAGGGAACTGAGATGTGCTACATACAGGTGCCAGCTCCACACAAAGAAGGTAATCATTATGTGCTGCAGACATGTATAAAAAAAAGAAAAAGGCAGAATAAATCTATAAGACAATAAAACCTACTTTTCCCATCATAAAAGAGCTTCCAAGTACGTGTTGGAAGAATTGGAAGTAGAATATAAAATGCTAAAGGATTAATAAGATTTAAGTAACAAGACAAGAAAGGTAAAAGGGAGTGAGCAACATATGATTAAATGACGGGCAGTTATTGCTAGGGGATCACTTTTACCTTGATACATTATGAACTTAACTGACCCATCCTGTTTTCTCTCCTATTTGTACTAAAATCTAGATGTGTTTCACTGATGACCTCATCATATGTGAACAAGCCAATTCTTGAGTTTGATTTCTGTGGACTTTCAGTAAAACACCATTTTTGGAACCTCCCAGTTCCTTGATTGCAGGCTACTTTATTAGCATTTCTTATAGTTTATATTTATTTTAATCCCTTCCTTTTTAAAAATTTATTTAAAGAGTAAAAGAAGGATAACAGTAATAGGGGGATTTACCGAATTACAGACAAAGTGGTAGGACAGTATCAGTGGTTGTTATTTTACCTATTGGTATCTTGAAGGTAGTTTCTCATGAAAACAATAATAGTGAGTTGCAGACAAAAATGGTAGGAAATTATTAATGGTTGTTGTACTATACTTTGGTTTCTTCAAAGTGTTTTCTAGGGAAAACAAATAGAGCTATACATGGTGATCAATCAAATAATCACTGACTATTCTCAATGATTGTTGTTGAAAACATAGTAAGAAACATACATCCATCTACAAAATAGCTAGGAACAATAGAAACATTACAGAGTTATGGACAGATTGGTAGGAAATTATCAACGGCTGCTGTAATACATGGTGGTGTCTTCAAAGTGGTTTCTCAGGAAGACAGAGATATGCAAGAAAGATCTAACAAGTAGTTACAGCCTAAGGGTTGTGAAAAATAGCAGATTACCTCCTCATCAGTGACTCCTTTCACTGAGGTGTGATGGTTGGAAGGAAGGCCAGGATTGAAAAGAAGGACCCAGAGACTAGCACCAGTGTCCAGCAATAGGCTGTTTACTTTTTCCTCTATAGTCATGATTACCTGGGGCTCCTCCTTGAAGACAACAGTCTGGCCAGAGGGAGAAGGCAGAGTATGCCCTGGGCCCTTTGCTTCAGAGGGCAGTCCAATCTCTAGTGGTCACCTTTACAGTCAGGGCATGGCCCAGGGGGCTTCTTAGGGCAGTCCCTCTTGAGGTGGCCTGGCTTTTGGAAGCAGTAGCAGATGAATGTAATTGATGAGTTCTTCTTGGGGCCCTGAGAATCAGACTTACAGAGCTATTTTTTGTTGGTCTCTTTGTTTTCTCTCCTTGGCCTCCTGCTCTTCACGGCTATAAAATACTGAGGAGGCATTCTTACTAACATCTCAAGTGAGCTATCTGGGGCAAAAGCCAATTTTTGTAGCTTTTTTCTACTATTTGGGGCTGACTGAGTAATAAACTTATCTTTAAGAATAGTTTGTCCCCCTACTGACCTGAGATCCAGGGAAGTATGCTTTATCAATGCCTCTTGTCTAAGAAAGCAGAGGGGTAGTCTCTTCAGCCTCCCAGTGCACTGGGACCCCACAACCACTTAGTGTCCTCTCCCAACCATCAACACAGGCGGCAGGAACATGTGGATGAGGTCCTCGGCCCCCTAATCAGTCTCAGCACCATCAAGTGCAAAGTGTCCCAGGCAGATAACCTAGACAGGTACCTTCTCCATGAAGGCAGTTCTTCAAAATCTGAATATTGGGCACCAATGTAATCCATGAAGTCTCAGTGAAGACCTCTCCGGAGCTCCACTCGCTCCTCCACTGCAGCCTGTACAGTTAGGGGAAGAATGGCCTCCAGGGGTCTCCCTGGGTGTTGTGCAGGGTCCTCTTGGTTTCCAGCTCCCGAATGGCTTTCCTGTCCCCAGTCAGCTCGACCTCTGAGTCGTCGGGCGTCGGTACTCTCGTGTTCTCCGAGTCCTTGTCCATCAGCTGCTCCTCCGCTGACTCCAGACCTTTCTGGCTCTCAAGGGCAGAGCCAAGAGCAACCCGCCCTGTGGCATGTTTTCCCAGAGGTTTCTCCATGTCGGGATGGTTCATGCACAACTCCGGGCGGGCCTATTGTGTCAGCGCCTCTCTGTGGCATGACGTTTCCTGACTGCATGGTGGGGGCCAGCCCGAGGGCTGGCGCTCGTCTCCATGCCGCTTCCTGGGCGCCTGCTGCCTGTCTCCCCGGGCACCCACGCGGCTGGGTGTGCCGCCCCTTCCTTTTGTCTGAGATTTAAATTAGATATAGAGTAAATTTTTTTCTTTCTTTAATTCCTGATATGGGTTAAAAGATGGGAGAAGAAGATAAAGACATCTTTTTACTCTGGACTATTGACATCTTTTTCCCAGCTATAGAGGAGAAAATACAGTAAGGCAGTTATTTAATCAATGGATATCTCTGGAGAGTTATATATTTATGTTCCAGCACCAGGGCACAAGGTTTCATGCCAGTCATTGAAGTGGTGAAATAGAGTTGAACAAGGGGTACCTAAATTTCAAATAAGGTTCCTAAGTATGGTTGTCTCCCTACCTCTTCTCAATATCTATGTTTGTACATTCTTCCTATGGAAAAGAGGAGGAAGGAACTGTTGTCATTCAATGAACCTAACTATCATAAAGTAATACCTTATGTAGCACTAATAAGAAAAATAGTATTTTTATGAACCTGTAATAACAGAAACTGATTGAGATTTCCCTGAAAGTTGTCTAGGGGATAAATAGCACAAATATGTAGAATCATATTCTTCTGTTACAGTCTATAGATTTTCACAGATTTCCTTCCAGAGAGATTTTCAAAGCACTGTAGGAGAATATTTCCCCCCCAAAGGGGACTTAAATGCAGGATAAATTTAAAAAGTGGTATAATAAAAGTGATAACAGGGTCTTAATGACATTTCTTCATGCTTGATAAGTGAGAATGATGCAGAAATAAATATTCCCCCATAGCACTTGTGAATTAGATAAATATGATTCACAGGTGCTATGAGGAAATTCTAACTTTTAATGAAAATTTTAATTTTTCTTCCTTATTAATGACTCTCTCTCTCCTCCCGTTCTTGCTTCCTTCCTTCTTTCTTCTCTTTATAAATATATTTGGAATTGCATTTCTACAAAGACTGTTGAAGAAGTGTGTCTTTTTTTATTTATTTAAAAATAAAAGAGTCTATAAATCATGTTCTCTGGGGACAAAACAAATACAGTTGCTCAAAGAAAAAAAAGGTAGCTTCCTAACTGAGACAGAACTCTTCAATAGTTCTTTAAAATTAAATAATTTGTTTATTTGAAATAAAAATAAGTATAAATTAACCAATGAATGTTTTAAGTAATATGTTTTGTGTAAAATATTTCAGATTACAAGTTTCCATAGTATTAGAAAGTTATTTCTCTGAAATAACTGATTTTTATTTCTCTGAAATAAAAATCTCTACTAAAGGATAACTTCACAGTATCACATTCCTGCATAATTATTAATCTGTTCAAACACAAAAATCTGTTGTTAAACTGAATATTGTCATTTACATAAAATAATATTTGTATGCATGACTTAGAAGATCCAGTAGTCAATTTACTGATTACTAAAGATAAACAAACACTCTGCCAAATAATTTAATTTCTCTTCTTCCTTTTTCAGGAGTTACTGGACACTATTATTCATATTATACCTAGCAAAGTTTAAAGTAAATTTAGACTTTGTCTTAGTTATGTTTCTCTTGTTGCTGGGACAAAATATCCAACACTCAAAGTTAAAGAGGGAGAGGTTTCAGTCCATAGTCAGCTGGTTCCAAAGCAGGGTGGCTTGGCAGAGGGGCAACCCAGAAGAGAACAGTTCTTGGTGCCCACAAGATAGCAAAAGCAGCAAGCAGGGCCAGGGGGATAATACTCTTTCTACCCCTTGTATTTTATGTAGGCTACCCACCCTAGAGCCAGTGTAGCATTCACACCCTTAGTCTTAGCCAGAGCTATGCCAAACCAATAAGTAGAGTAGTTCAGTAGTCACACACCCTTAATCCCAGCATCACACGCTATATCCAGCCAATTCTGAAAAAGACCTATGACTGGATGAGGCTTTGGGAAGACACCTAGACACAAACCATAACATTTTACCCCTAGCCCTTCAAAGACTCATGCACATCCCTTTATGCAAAAGGCATTTAGTCCATCTCCAAGAGTTGCCAATGTCCTAACAGTTTCAGTATCGCTGAAAGTCCAATTCCGAAGTCTTCTCTGAGATTTAAGGCAATCTCTTAGCTGTGAGCCCCTGTACAAACGAAAAGAAAATTAAACACTTCCAACATTCATTCAATGGCACAAGATAGACATTTCCATTCCAAAAGTTACAAATGGGGGATACAAAGGAATGGGACCAGTGTAAGTCCAAAATTCAGTAAGACAAACATTAAGTCCTACAGTTCCACATGCAGCATCCAAGGCAGTCTGTGGCAAGATGTGAGCCCCAAAGGGCTTTGGTGGCTCTGCTCCTATAGCACTTCTGGTGGCTGTAGTTCCCATGGCTTCTCTCTTGGGCCCACTCTGCTACCTCCTTGCAATTTTCCTCAGATGATCCATGTTTCTGGCTTTTCCAAATTTCTACGCTTTCCTCTGCGTCTTTGGCTTTACACCCTTCCCTCTATGGGGCACACTGCCTGGCCTCTCAGGACTTCTTCTGAAATCTGGGTGGAAGTCTTCCTAACTCCACAAGTCTTGCATTCTGCGTGCACCTAAAACCAGTGCCTCATGGATGATACCAAGGTCTGCTGCCAGCTAGAGCAGAAACTACCCTTTCTCTTCTCTTGGCTGTAGGAGTTCAGTGCCTGGATCACTGAGCACTCTGAATCCAATCCTGAAGAACAAGCTTTCTAGGCTGCTGCCATTCTGGAACATGGTGCTCTGTGGCTTTCATCTCAAAGCAAAGTCTTTCAGTTTTGCAATCTTGAGTTTGCAAAGGGTGAAATACTGCTGCTTCTTATGATGCAACCAAGCCATCTTTTCTATTTTCCTGTTCCTTCTCATCAACCAAAATCTTCTCTGCTGTACCCTTGCAGTCCACAGGTTTACTGGAACTTCCTTTCTAGTCGAGCTCACAACGTTTTAAATCATTCTGCTGGGCTCTTTGCTCTTGATTCTCAACATAGATCTGGCTAAAAGCCCCCATAGTAGCTATCCATGGCCTCAACATTAGACTGCCTTGAAATTTCTTCTATAAGATTAATTGGTCTGCTGCCGTTAATCTCAGTCTCAGGCAAAGTCTCTGGCTATGAGCAAAATACAGACAAACTTTCTGCCAAGCCATAGCACACATCATCTGGAGTCCAGCAGCCAGTGCAGTCCTTCTTCCCATCAGAAACCCGAACCTGGTCTTTACTGGCTTTCTGGTCTCCTGAGTTCTGACCAGAATCTCCTATATAGTATAGCTTTAAATGTTCCAGCTGTACTTTTTCAGATTGCATCTCCAGAACCTTTCCTAACTCTTTCCCTTCCCACAAGTCAGTTCCAAAGGCTCTTGAGCCACCTCACTAGGCAGTGCCACAGAAACAGCTCCACTTCTCTGGTACCAAATTTTTCTCTTATTTTTCTCTCATTGCTGAGTCAAAATACCCAACACTCAAAGTTAAAGGGGGAAAGGGGGAAAGGTTTATTTAGCTCAAAATCTGTAGAGATTTCAGTTCATAATCAGCAGGTTCCAAGGTAGGGTGGCTTGGCAGAGGGGTAGCACAGAAGAGAACAGTTCCTGGTGCCCACAAGATAGCAAAAGTGGGGGCTGGAGAAAATTCTTTCTGTCTCTTGTATTGTATGTAGGCTACCCATTCTAGAGCCTGTGTAGCACTCATACTCTTAATCTTAGCCAAAACTGTGCCAAACCAAATCAGTGGAGTTATGTAGTAATCACACATCCTTAATTCTAGCATCACACACTCTATACTCAGCTACCTCTGAAAAAGCCCTGTGACCAGATGAGGCTTTGGGAGGACACCTAGACACATACCATGACAGGCTTTTTTTCAATAAACTGTCAGTTGTTTTCCTTGATGTATTTTTTTATCTGTAAAGTTTATAAAGTCTTGAATAACTTCAAGAAAAGAAAGAAAAATCTCTAAAATCTCCCAGGGTTCCCTAGCGGTGAGAAGCAAGTGTGCTGGTGTGAAGGGATGGGGAGCAAAAGCACCCTGCTCTCTGGGGTCTCAATAGCAGAAATGAGGGCCAGACAGCCCCTTGCCCATGTGAAGGGAAGGAGATATAAAGAAGCCAGCTGACTTCCCAACACCACATGACTGGCTCATTCCTTCATCCTGCCTTTCGGTTCCTTTTCTCCTTTATTATCTTTCCTCATGTGTGCGTGACAGAGCAGGTTGCCCTGACATCTCCCTTCCCTCCTCACTCTCCAGCTCTCCTCAGATGCGCCTCTCCAGTGCTTCCTGGCTCTTGCCTCTTCTCTTCAGCTCCCACTGTCTCCTTCCTGGTTCGCTCATCCTCCACAGTGCACGTTATTGCCAGTGTCCTGATTGTTATCCTGGTTCAGTTCTCTTCTCTTCCCCACCTCCCACTCCATTGTGTTTTCTGCTGCCAGGATCATCTTTTACATCCAGACACATAACTCTCTTGTAACCTTGAATGAATTCCTGTTGCCCCTTGGATACAGTCCAAATCATTTTTCTTTTTCTTTCAGTTTTAATATTTCAGTTCAAATAAATGTGATTCAGCGTGTACCATAGGCAATAAAAATATATATGTATAAACAATCTCTTTTCTCAAGGAGCTTACAGCTTTATTAAGAAAATATGCATAGATTTAAAAAGAACAATAATCTTTATGGCGTTTGAAGTGATTTTACATTTATCATCTCATTTAAACTTTTATGTACCTCTGTATATCTAATACTTGGAAAAATTAAACCGAGCAGCTCAGGTATGGTGGTGCATGCCTATAATCACAAACTTGACAGAGACAGAGGCAGGAAGATTACAAGTTTGAGTCCTACCTGGGCAGTTTTGTGAGATTCCGTCTCAAGAATCAAAAAAAAAAAAAAAAAAAAAAAAAAAAAAAAAGGGCTGAAGATGTAGCTCAGTGGTAAAGTACCACCAAGTTTGATCCCCACTACCAATAAAAATTAAAAAAATAAGACCAAATGATGTAATATTTTATATAAAAGTGTATATATGCAATGTATTTATGTTATGGACATCACAAAAATGAACCTTCATGAGAGAGTGACCTGTTTTCCTCATATAGAACCACCTATGTGAAGATTTTTCCTCTCAAGGGAGGGAGAAATAGGGAGAGATTGATTTGCTCATGAATTATGGAGGTCGAGTATCCTCCCGGGGACTTGGAAACTTGGTGAAAAAAATTAACCCGAGTGTAAAGACCTGAGAATCAGAGGAGCTGATGATTAAATCCCACTCTGAAGGTTAGAGGAAAGGAGAAAAATACTGCAGTTCAAGGTGGCAGAAAGGAAGTAGAAAAGGGGCGACTCCTTCTTCCTCTACCCTTGCTCTCCATTCAGGCCCTCAGGGATTGGGTGATGCCCACCTACAATGGGAAGGACAATTTGTTTTACTTTAAATAAACTGTAGAGTCCAACAACTGAAATGCTAATTTCATTCAGAAACACCCTCCTAGACATCTCCAGGAATGTTCAAGTTGGGCCCACTGTGGCCAGTCAAGTGGACATACAAAGGTAAGGATCACAGTGGTCAGGTTAAGTGCTAGATTGCTCCAACACTACTGTAGGTGTAAGGGGTGCTCCCCCTCATCTCAACTCTAAGTTTTCTCCTCCCACTCCAAGGTAATCCCAGTTCATTAGTCATTTCTTCACTCTGAAAAATTTAACAACATATGTGTTATGGCTTGTACCTAGATGTTCCCCCCCAAACCTCATGTGGCCATAGGTGTGAAGTTTCAAAGGTGGCTGGTTTAGGGTGTGGAAGTGTGGATTAAGGGTGTGACAATGAGATTAAGGGGTGGACGATGGAAGCCCCACCCACAGTATGACTGGCACCCCTCAATAGGCTTATAGCCTGTATAGAATCTAAAGGGAGATAGGGAAGGCAGGCTTCCTGCTGCTGCTGCTTGTGTGCTGCTGCCTCCTACCTAGTCTGCTATGCCCCTCTGCCATGCCACCCTGCCTTGGAGCCAGCCAACTATGGAATGAAACTTCTACAAACTGTGAACCAAAATAAACCTTTTCTCCTTTAATAACGGGTGTTGTGTATTTTGTCCCAGCAATAAGAAAAGTAACTAAGACAATATGTATCTTTCCTAAAATTATATATTTGATTTTACCTATTCCTAAGCTTATAAAAGTGATGTCGTCTTCTGCAAGTTGCTTTTAAAAATTCAGTATTATCCCAAAATCCATCCATGTATTTGTATACAGCAGTAGGACATTTGTCTTCATTACTATATAATATTTATTTTTGTGAATATAGTACTTTCATTTTATATATTCTTATTTATAGACTCTGGCTTTGAAAAGCCTGTAGGTTCCTAAGGACTATTAAAATAACATTTAGTTTCTTATAACATTTAAAGCAATCTCAGAAAGGCTATCGTCCTTTTATTTATAAAGATGATAAAAGCAGAACATAACTCATGATCAAGAATTTGTAAATGAAGTGTGGTAAAAACATATTTGTCACTTAATCTCTGGGTGAAGGATTTGCATCCTAATTATAGCACAGAATCTGGGAAGTAACTAGAGAGGAGCTTGGAAGCAACGAGGGCAAACCCTTCACTTTATAGGTGAGGAAAACCAGGCCCCAAAGAGACGTGGCCTTTGATCCTCCGTGTTGTTGGAAGAGGTGTCTGCCCCAGAGCCCAGCAGTCTGGGGTTTGAATGTCCGCTCTGCCATTCTCAGTTCTCTTTCAACGTGGAATACAAAAAGCTATGCCATGGGCCTGTGTTCAGTGAGATTATCAAAGAACATAAAATAGATGTTTCTGGACTTCCTTGATGCCTAAATGGAAGAGAGAATCAGTGTTTTTTCCTCCTCCCATTCCACCTTGTTGAAGGGTGCAGATCAGGGTACAGAAAAGAGTGGGAATCCAGATCATCCATGTTGCCGGCCTGTTAGCTTCTCATCAGGCTCCTGTCAACCTTTCCACAGATGCTGCCTCCAGAGTCTGACACGCAGATGTCTTCACTACATAGACCTACTGTGTTCTGGCTGCTGATGGGTCATGGCAGTCACCTATGACTTTCCTTTCCTCCCGGTCTGTAGTCCACCTCCTCCACACAACCTCGCATGTTGCTGTTGACCTCTATCCTTCCATCGCTCCTCTCCCTCAATACTCAGGGCCAATGATAATTTTCCCTGGCAGGTGCTCTGTTACTGTGTGTACTTTGCATCCCTCACCAAGCAAATTCACACCCATCCATTCAGTTTCCTCTAACTCACATGTCATCCTTCCTGGGAAGCCTTTCTCCACTTGGATGGGATGCTCCTCATCAGAGAGCTCATCCTGACTCTATGGCCACTGATTGTGGACCTAGGTGACCTTATCTACTGTTCAGCTTAAAGCTTATCTACTGAATCTTAAAGAGCCCGTGGGTCTTTATCTTGGTATCCACAACAGCTGGCACAACACTTCACATTACAACTTCAGCATTTTTTATAAGTTAAATTATTAAATAAAATATGACATACATAACAAAAATGCATATATCACATACATACAATTTAGAAAGCTTCACAAATGAAACTTGTGCTTAAGTAGCACCTATCAAGGAACAGAATATTACCACAAATCCCTCTTTGTGCCTCTTCTCAGTCATCATTCCTCTTATTTCTAATACAATAGAGTGTTTTTGAATTTTATATAAATGGAATCATACAACACACGTCCTCTTTTGTGTCTGTCTTCTTTTTTTCAACATTATGTTTGTAAGATTCAAAAGCTTTTTTTAAAAAAATGAGTAATATTGTGGTATCTAAGATTTTAATCAATGTACATGAGATGTTTTCCATAGCACCAGTTTCAGAAAAAGGCAGCTATTATAAGGCACGAGTTAAATCCCACTCCAGGAGATAAGGTGACTGCCTGCTTAGCATGCTTTACTGTCATTGCTACCAAAGCAGTTTTGCCCAGGTGGCCACCCCTCCTCCATCACACCATGTGACTCTGGAGGCTATAATCACCTGAACAGAGGATGATATGAAGCATTGGTCTTGGGAAGGGGATGCAAATCAGGTGGCAAAGAATAGATATCATGGGGTGGAGGGCTCCATCTGTAACATGGGGCAGAGATGGAAATCCCTCCAGAGCAAGCCATTCTGGCATCACCCACAGTACCTTGGGTTGCACAGACTTTGCTGGTGCATTATGTAGACAGAGGAATCAAGTAAATGAAGAACAGCAGGATCAGCAGTGTGGGGAATGAAGGCAGCTTCATACGCAGTGAGCACAGAGGCTTTGCCTCCCGTCCCCACCCCTGGGGGAAAAGAGGGTAAGGCAACAGGGTAAGTGTAACTTTAGGTGATCCAAAGGCATTTCCTTGGAGGACAGGGACTGTCCTGGCTGGCACGTTGCCAGATTCTGGTGGTAGGACACATACAAGATGGCGAAAGTGCTCAAATAGCGGACATGAAGCATTGTCTGGGGGTAACCAGACTTGTGGTATTTCCCCAAAACTATAGTGTGATAATGAGAGTGACCACAGTGACAGGGAAAGACCCTGGGATTGATGGAGCAGGTTTCCCTCCCTCCTTCTCACCCTTCCTCTTCCTCTTCTTCTTCCTCTTCCCTCTCCTATCTTCTCCTCCCCTCTCCTCTCTTCTCTTTTCTCTATTCCTTCCTTCCTTCCTTCCTTCCTTCCTTCCTTCCTTCCTTCCTTCCTTCCTTCCTTCCTTCCTTCCTTCTTTCCTTCCTTCCTTCTTCCCTTCACTTCTTGATGAGCAGAGTAATTACACTGCCTACTAGGACAAAGAGAGCACACCAAGGCTCCTGGAGTTTCATTGCAAAGGACTCTGCAGTGGCAAGGACTTACTGCATTTATATGAGGTAAAGCTCAGAGTGATTTAGGCTGAACTTACAGGGGAAATAGTTCCTTCTGCTGCCCACACTTGGGAAGAGACGTAGTATATTTATATAGAGGAGTCAGGAGACTTTGTGAATAAGGCAGCATCTTATTTGACTTGAAAGGCAAGGACAGAATTTACACTGGAAATGTTGGGGGATGTTTCCATGAGAGGGAATTAAAAGGACAGAGGCAGAAAATCCAGGAAGGCAGAGTGGATCTAGAAAGTGTGGGTAAGTCCATTAGTTCGAATGCTGCAGGGAAGTTGGAGATGGAGGCTGTGTCTAGGCTGAGGAGCATTGCAAAAGCCCCAGAAGAAGTTTGACTCTCATTTTGTAAAAGACAGAGGACAATTAAAGGATTTGGAACATTTCAGTGATAAGGTTGAGGCTGGCCTCAAGAATTAAAATTAGGATGGAGTAGTATAGGGAAAGACAGGAAGTGAAGAGATCAAGTTAAAGCCAAAAGCAATCGAACAGAGGAAAGGAAGCAAAAGCCTCCATCAAGGTCCTGGCGATAGACTAAAGAGGAAGGAGAGATTTTCTGGAAGTGAGGTTGTGGGGAGCTGGCACTCAGGGGTGTGAGTACTGCATAAATAAGAGAAATTGTGGCATTGTCACAAAATCTGCTCCCAGAGATCGATAATTTTTCCTCATTACATTTTCCATATAACCATCTTGCTAGTGAAATGATTCCCAATTTGCAGGCTATTTTGGGAATATATGTGTAGTAAATAAAGCAAACAAAACCCAAAGTGTTCCGTGTAAGAAGGATTTGCCCGAAACAGACTCTTTTCTTTCCGGGGGTTCACAGTAGTGCTGCTTTTGGCTGAGGGAAACGGTGCATCCAGGCAATGGTGACAGGAAGAGGTGTTTAGCGCTCTCTCACCTTCACTGTCTCCCACGTGCTATCAGAACCCGCCAGGACTGAGTTGGAGCCAAGCAAATGAGGACCTGGCTTTTACAGTTTTTCAAAATTCAGTTTACTGACTAGAGTGCATTCATTTCCTAAGCTAGAAAACTGAGTTTTAAACTTAACTCCCAAAATTAATTTTTTTTATTATTCAGGGAAGAGATTGTGAATGTCCCACAAGGAACATATGCCAGAAAGCTGTTTTGGTAATAGTTAGCAATACCTTTTAAAGTAGTGTTTTTTTAAAAAGTAATCTCAGTATCTTCTTTTCCTGGGGGAAGACCTTAGCCTCTTTATCATGGAGTCTAGAATCATCCCTAAATGGCTATAAGATAAATATCAGGAAAAGATTCTAACAGAAAGAAAAGGGCTGTGATGGGAGAAATTTTAGGCAGCAATATAATTCTAAAGCTACTGTAGTGGGTGAGCCCAGTTTATTCTCTGTTAATTAAAGAAAAACAGGAAGGAAAAAAATATATATATACAAGATAGCTAAGATAATTATACTACTAATTCCTACTGGTTCATTGAAAAGAAAGGTTTGTGCTTATATTGTTTGATCAGTTTTTCATTCCTACATCTTTTAATCTGAGCAACTACTTTGAGGATAACATTCACAATGTATTAACCATTGTTAATCTCCTATGATCTTCTTTTGAAATTCTATATCATAGTTTTTGTTATTTTTTTCTCTTTAAAATACAAAAAGAAAAATAAAGAGATCTTCAGAGTAAGAAATACAGAGGAAAGAGGATCTACTGAGAGTTGTTTGGTTCACCTTTTTAAGATCCAGCTAAAGGGTAGAAGTTTTGTTGATTCTAAATTGATTTTTAAGTCTTGATCCACTTCAGTGACATTAGGTTTAAGGGCATAACTGGAGATTTATGAAACCTCCCCAAGGCACATAAATCCTCCCTCAGGAAAAATCGAAGGCTCATAGTGACTTCTTAATTGTGACTTTGGCTGTTTAAGAGCCTGTTTATTTTCTCTGCTTTACATTGCTTTGTGTAAACTAGAAGTCTGGTTTTCATAGTAGGTAGCAATTAGAATAATTAGTTAATCCTCAAAGGATAATCAGAAATGTCTGAGTTGTATTTTACCTCATATTAAATCCTGCACAGCACCAGAAAAAGAAAAGGAGCACTGAAAGCAGAGCAATTAGTAACATGTGTTGAAGAGAAAAAACATTAAGTAGCAAATAAGATAGTGTGCTCCCAGTCATCCTTCCAGCACCATCATTTGGTTGTACTGAAATGCTGGAAATTTTCCTGAAGGAAATGAAAATAAAATAACTCTTGTTTTTTGCATAACAAGGGAGAAAAGTGATCTGCTGCTGCAAGAACATGTTGGAAGCAGATGGATTTTGAAGCAAAAAGTAAAGGTAAGATTACGCCTCTAGAAATGTCTCCTCTATGATTTAAGTGCTGTAACCTATAGCAAGCATATTGGCAAAAAGCTAAATAATAATAGTAACTATAATAATAAGCTTAAGTAATTACCATAAATCTGTATTTCAGGATGTGACTAAGGAAAACAAAGACATAAGTTAATTAAAATTCTCAGTCAGGATGATTTTACTTATTTTTTGAGACAGGATCTCTTTATATTGCCCATGGTGGTCTTGAACTGCTGGACTTAATCAGTCTTTTCACCTAAGCCTCTGGAGTACTGGGATTACAGGCACATTCACACTCTTTTTTTTTTTTTTGGTTTTTGTTTCCGGTACCGGGAATTGAACTCATGACATTGCGCTTGCCAGGAAGGCGCTGTGCCACTGAGCTAAATCCCCAGCCTCCACGTTCACTATAACCAGCTGACAACCATCTTTTAAATGCACCAAGATATTAGAAATATCTTCATGAAAATAGCGACGTCACTGTATCTTTAGTCTTAAAATTAAAAATAAAAGCTCATCTATACAGAATAATCATTTTCATCAGTTGTCCCTTTGCTACCGTTCAGAAATTTCATAGTGAATTAGAAGTAAGCTGAACCAGAAATTATTGTTTCCAAAACCTACTAAGGAGGTGCTTGGACTCTATGCCTGCATCCCTGTGTTATCATTGCATAATGAACCATTTGAAAATTTAATGGTTTGTAACAACCACTTACTTAGCTCACGATACAGCAAATCAAGTTGGCAGTTGAGGCTGCTCTGACCTGGACGCATGTGTCTGCCTGCAGCCATGTGATGCTAGGTAGTTGTGTCCAGGGCTTGGCCGGCTGTCGGTGGGGACCTCTTGGCTCTCTTCTGTGGGATTTCTCATCCACCAGCAGGCTTGCCAAAGCTGTGCTTATTGCTGGAGGCTGGGGTCCAAGAGAGAAAGTGAAAGCACACAAGGGTTCTTGAAACCCAAGCTTAAACCTAGCATGTGTTCTTATCTGCCACTTTCTGTTAGCCAAAGCAAGCAATAAGTCAGCCCAGCTAAAGACATGGGCTTTACCCCTTGAGTGACCAGAAGTGCAAAATCGTGTTAAAAACGCATGGATAAAGGGAGGTTGTCAACTGTAACTGTCATGCGGTCAATCTACCGCATTAAAGACTCTTCTTACACTAAGACATTTATAAGAGAAGCATTTTTATTTCTATTTTACTGAGACATTTTATTCAGGAACAAATCGTGTGTGTGTGTGTGTGTGTGTGTGTGTGTGTGTGTGTGTGTGTGTGATGTATTGAGATGACTATGGGATGTGGTTTTCTCCTGAGCCGTGTGGTAGAGGACCTTAACATATTTTCTAGTATCGATCCTTTCCTTTGTGCATAGAAAGAACTTCACCTGATTGTGGTTATTATTTTTCTTGCACACTGATTAATCTCTTTGCCAGTGTTAAGATTTTGTCTCTTTATGAATGGTTAGTAATTTACTTTTCTGTGCTTCATTTGTTAGGTTTTGGTATTTGAGTTATAATTTTCTGTCAGAGTGAAATTACTAACATAATAGATTTTGTCCCGAAGAATATTATGCTGCAGATGGTGAAAATCTGGCTGAGTTTTAAAATTCTACTCCGCAATCCCTTTATTATTTACTAGATGACCCTCTCTGAGTCCCCTAATTTTTCCAACCTCAAGACTCCAAACATCGTTTTTTAAAAACTCACAGTGTGACAAGCAGTCTCTGACAGTGCCAGTGATCTCCACTTCCTACAAGTATTTAAGCCCCTTTATAGTCCCCTCACCTTGAGTGGGGGCAAGACCTGTGACTTGTTTCTCATAGAATAAGGCAAAGGTCATGTGCTGTCACTTCCATGTTGAAGTTACAGTGATAATGACTTTAGTCTTGACAACAGACTCCTTCCTTTCTCACTTGGATGAAGTGAATTTTTTTTTTTTTTTTGGTACCTGGAATCGAATTCAGGATCTTATGCTTGCCAGGCAGGCAGTTGTGCCACTAAGCTATATCCCTGGCCCCAAGCTTGGATGCAGTAAGTGCCATGGTGGAAGGCTCACATGGTCCAGAAACGAGAGAGGTTGGGGTCACCAGCCATGCTCAGCCAATGGGGACCCTGGCGCCAATGGCCCTTGAGGAACTGAAATTCCAGCAAGATGTAAAACTCCAGCCCTAGCCAAACTGGAAGGAAGCAGAGCATGGAGCTAAGCCATACATGATTGCTGACTAAGGAGACTGTGAAGTAATAAATGGATATTGTTTTAGGCCATTAAGCTTGCGGTAATTTGTTAGCCAATGATAGTAGATAAGTAACACACACTAAATCCTAGCTTCTCAGAGTGAGAAGAATCTTTAAAAACACATAGTTCAACCCTATGTTCTAAGATGAATCTCCTCAAAGTACCTGTTTAGCTTATATTTAAATGTCTCAAATGATGAAAAACTCACTAGTATAAAAGATAGTCCATTCCATTCTGGGTAAATTGCAATTTTTAGAAGTAGTCATGTTAAAAAGTTAAATATTTTATTCACAAGTCATTATTCTTACCTAGATATCACACCTATTTTTTCCTCCTACATAATACACTGAAATTATTTGAAGATAGTTATCCTATTCATTCTGAATCTTCTATTCTTGTTTAGACTGTAATGAAATTTTGAACACTATGAGAATGGAGCCATTCCCATTTATTTTTTATATCCTATGCCTATGACTATGAAAATCACTGGCATAAAGGAAATGTTCAGCAAACGTTCGTGAAATAAAATTGAGTTGTCCATGTTAAATATTCCCAGTTCTTCTAAAATTCCTTACCTGGCGTGGGTTTTGTTTCGTGTTTTGTTTTGTTTTCATAGTGCTGAGGATCAAACCCAGGGCATCATTCGTGCTAGGCAATTGCTCTACCACTGAGCTACACTCCCAGCCCCTGGTATCATTTTATACCCTCCCTCATCATCTCTGTCTCCATTTTCTCGGTAAGGTGAGGTGTCAGTAAACGACCTTAAAACTTAAAGTTTTATTTAAGTAGCATGAAGAACTATTGTACTGTCACGAAGGGTAATTAATGAGCACAAGATTAAAATTACTGTTAATTGTCTTCGGTTCACTGTCAAGGACAACCTATCTTGTTTTTTAATATAAGCTATAGTAAGTTCTGTTATTGCTATCTTACATTTACTGTGCTTAATTTCTTGTTCTATGTATTCTACTATACCAAAAAGTTGAAATCTTTTGGGGTACCAATTTTATCAGCTATACCAGTCTCCCTGGCTCCTAAGTGCACATTATTTACAGATTTGATGACTTACTTTGAACTTTATCTATGGCTTGAGTACTAGTATTAAGATCTCACCAAGACAAATCCATTTTCCTGGTTGGTATTCATTTACGTATTCATATGCCCTAAATATCATCCACTGTGTAGACTGTGACAATATCTTTTGGCCTTATCATCCCCCTCTCCTTAAATTCCTCCTTTACAAAGTAGCCAGGGTAACCTTTGTAGAATTTAAATAAAGTGATATCATTTTTCTGTCACAACTTTTTAATGATTTTGGATTTATTAGAATGTGTATTTCTTACCACTGTCTACTGGCCTCTACATACCGGGCCTGGACCCATTGAATACTGTCATTTCCCTGGCTTCTGTAAAGTCAGCTAACAGGTTGTTATGGTTTTGAAAGTAATCTGTGTTTTTCTCAGGAAGCTTTTAAAGATTTCATTGTTTTTGACTTTCTCATGTTTCATTCCGATTTTTTGGGGATAGGTTTTTTTGGTATACACACTGTTTGGGATACACTGGGTTTTTTGACTCTGTAGGTTTGTGTCCTTCATTAGTTTTAGAAAATTCTCAGCCTTTATGTTGTCACATATTCCACCTCTGCTTTTTAGAATACCAGTTTAATTCATGTTCAGTTAGAATTTCTCATACTTCCCTCTAAATCTTTTCATTTTTCTCTGTATTTTTCAGCTTTATGTGTCCTCATACAATTCTATGTATAATTTCTCCCAATACATGTTCAGTTTCATTGATTTTTCCTTTAGCTTTTAGCTTAATCAAACTTACTCATTTTTTTTTTCAAATTCAGTTATCCCATTTTAATTTTAAATACTTAGAAAAATCTATTTAGCTTTTAGAAAAATCAGTTTCCTGTAAATACCCTTATGAACTCCTGGGCTTAAACCATCCATCCTTCCATTTCAGCCTCCCTACTATCTGGGCCTAGCTGGGTCAACATAATTCTCTCATTGCCTACTTTTATGTCTCTGTAAATCTTCTTCCTTATTATTTCTGTTGGTTCATACTCAAGTCTACTCTCCTTATGTTCCGGTTTTCTCTGTGTATATGACATTGTATTTGAAAAATTATTTGTGGAAGCAGTTCTAGGCCCCCAGATGCAAGTCCACCTACCTTTTTGGTTTGCTTCTTTGGGGCATCTGCAGACACCTCCACCTTAAAGCATGTTTGAGTCTACAGACAGCGAGTACATCAGGGGCTTTAATTTTCTCTTCTGGATACCTGGTTCCTGCCTGGCCCAAGTATGCAGCCCTGAGCCAGCTGTTGTTCATCCGCCTTACTGAGAGGGAGTTCTTCTGCTAGGTCCTTCACTTTGTACCATCTCCCTTGTTCAACAAGGGACCAAAACAAAGCACCAAATGTACCCAGAGTAACAAATGTCTTCAAGCACAAGTAGTTTCTCTACCTACTGCCCTTGTGTACCCATCTACATTCCAGAGTTCTCATTTTTCCTCCACCTTTGGGCTTTTAAAACACTATCTTGTTATTACTTGGATGACTTGGGAAGATATTTATTTTAAGTATTTGACCATTTTCAGCCAAACAATTGATTTAAATACACAGGAAGGCACTTCAAATTTTCTTATGCTTTAGAGCTGAGGGATTTGAGCCAAATTAGTTAACCCCCATGTACCTCAGTTTCCTCACCTTTAAAATGAGGATAACAGTACCTACAGGTTACGTTTAAAGAATAGGCTGGCCCACAGTAAGTTAACAATAAATGTCAATTATTAGTAATGTCCTATCAGCTTATTTATCTCCTTTAGGTCACCATCTTCAAAATTTTGTCTTGTTTATTTTCTATCATTTTCTTTTCTAGTAGAACATAAGCTCCATATTTTACTATTTCCCACTGTATATTAAACAACATCATTTTAATTCAATTAATGAGTGTATTCAAGTTTTTCACTATAAACCCATCAATTTTGATTCAATCCTAATAAGTAACTCATATATTGAATATAGGCCAGTTTATGTGAAAAAAAGCAACCCAGTCATCCCAAACTATATTCTGTTTTATAAAAGTAAATTCAAAGGTCATCTTAATTCAAGAAAGGTGAAGGAATAATTACTTCAGACTTAATAATTTAATGGTTAAAATTAACTGGATATAAGGTACACTATTTCTATGTTTTAAATGGCTCCCTTCAAATTTTAAAACAAGAAAATTTAGAGTATCTTTCAAAATTTGCATATGAACTCATTTACCAAATACCTCCATCTTTCAGCATTTATCATAATTCTAGACACTTTTTTTCCCCATGGAGCCTTTACTCCATTTGCCAGGGTTCACAGATATTCACCATGTAATTTTTTCCATTACAACCTCTTGATGAAACTCTTGCATTATGCATTCTATTCAGTGTTGGTGAAAGGACTGAACTATAAACAAGTCTAATTGTGAATGCCTCAGTATAGGAGGTGACATGTTTTGGCTTTTGACTAAAAGAATGGAACTAGAAAAAGTAAGACTAGTGAGACTACTCATGTAGAAGTGAGAAGGTTTTCAAGAAGATACAGGAGAAAGAAGCAAAGAGTGCTGGGGCAGAGGCTGTCACTCAGTGGTAGAACGCTCACTTGACTTGCCTGCATTTGACGCCAGCTCCACATACACAAAAAGATGATAATGGACTTCCTATTTTTTTTCCCAATGGGAGTGTTATCAACTGGCTTGTAGTAAAGGAGTCATGTAGTAAGACTTTGTTTTACTAAGAACTCTGAGAGCCAGCTGGGTAATGAGCTGAAAGTAAATTTGATTAGAGACACAGAACCCCACTATAGAGTTATTGCAGTACTTAAGGCAAGAAAGGTGTAAGAATCTGATTTGGGAGAAGAGATGAGGAATTATTTGGGAGGTCATGTTGAAAGGACATGAATTAATATGAGGCTGACAGGCTTCTGAACTGCATTCCTGATGAATTTTGATTCACTTATTAATATAGAGAATGCAAGATTAAAGAGGCAGCTTGGTGCAAAAGAAATAGAATAGCTTTAGGAAATAAAGACATTGAGTTTCAACTAAGACTTCTAGGAGGAAAATCCTATGAATATCCAGGTGAAGTTGCTCCACATAGCTACTGGACATGTAAGTCTGTGTTATGGTTGATACATTGAATCAACTTGGGGGTCTAGAGGTTTGGCTAGGTGACTCAGCAGTTCTGCATCTTAGGGTGAAAAGGACATGCCCTTACCCTTCTGAGATATTGTTCACTGAATCAATTTGAGAAGTTTAGAAGATGAACTGTGTGATTCAGCAGAGTGCCAGGGTACTTACTTTGTATTCATCGTAGGCCTGAGCAAGAGGAGGGCATGGAGAGTATGTGAGTGATACACGCTCCCTGGGTGGGGGTAGCCTGCTTACAATATGAGGGAGGGAAAGAGGCTTGCTCTTCCCACTCCATTTTGATTTTGTTGCTTTACTGTGTTCTGCCACCATGAATGTTTACTTTCTGCCATGTGCCACTCTGCCTTGGAGCCAGCCAAGTACGGACTGAAACCTGCACAAACTGTAAGTTAAATAAACCTTTCCTTCCTTAATTTTGAGCATCAGGTATTTTGTCTCAATGAGAGAAAAATAATCAAGTCTGGAACTCAGGGGAAAGAACAGGGCAGGAACAAGTCTGAATGTGCTGGGGCAATATAGGTGTGGTTCATAGCCCTGGGAATGGATGAAATTACCAAGGAGCTCACTGAAGTGGAAAGAAAAGAAGAGTGAAAGCAGAACCACAGCAGAGTGAGAAGGAAAGAATGGAGGGAAAGAAAGAAAGTATGTTTTCAGAGGTCTAAGGGAAAATGTGCCAACAAAAAAGAGAATGATTCAGGGAAGAGAAATCATCAACAAAAGCAGAAAATATGGGGAAGTCCAGTGCAATTAACTTCTGAAAGGTTTTCACTCGATTTGACAAAGACAAGGCCACATCCTGTTTTTGGCAGGGTGTTGGAGGAATGAATTCAAAGTGAGATGCAAACTCCCTTTCCCATCACCCCAGCCCTACCCCCTGCCAAGACTCCAGACATTCTCTGACTCACCCCACTCTGACTTTTGTGTTGTCCAGAAGGGTTGGTGCCTTAGCACTGAAGTTCAGGGGAGGATTTTCTTCTTAAAACAGAAAAAGAACTAGGTATGTACAGAAGGTGAAAGAGGGGAACATACTTGAATAGTAATTTAAGTAAAGTCAAATTTCAATCCCTGGAGAAGCCAAGCTCCAAGAGTCCAAGCTTGGGCTGCAGACAAATGGTGTCAAAGGGTATGTTGGGATGAGAAGGTAGGAGAGACAGATTCTAATGGAAAGAGAGAGAGGTTTCTTAGGGCTGCAGTAGGGCCGCCTAGGTCTCCTTTATGGTCTGATGGGTGGAGCAGGCTGGCCAGACCAGAGCAGTAAAGTGGAGAAATAGTGATGGCCACTGTAAAACAATGTTTTGAGGGGACAGTTAGTAGTACTGAGAATTGAACTCAGAGCCTTCACACTGAGCTGCATCCCAATCCCTTTTTAAAATTTTTAAAACATTGACACATGGTCTCATTAAGTCACTAGGTTATCCAGTCTGGGCTTGAATTTGTGACCCTTCAGCCTCAGATTCCCAGAGTGCTGGGTTTACCTGCCTTTGTGCCACCATGCCCGGAGAGCAGCTTTTGAGAAATGTGCCTACGAAAAAAACTTTTTTTAGCCTAAGTGATTGTCTGAGTTACTTTTCTCATTGCTGAGACAAAATACCCAACACCCAAAATTAGAGGAGGAAAGGTTTATTTTGGCTCACAGTTCCTAGAGGCTTCAGTCTATAGTTGGCTGGCTCCAAGGCAGGGCAGTGTGGCAGAGGAGCATCATAGAGGAGAAACAGCTCATTGTATGGCAGAAGACAGAAGCCAGCAAGGCACCAAGCAGCAAGCTACAAGCGATAGGTAATGACCCTCTTTTGGTCCCTTACATTCCATCCAGGCTACTCACCCCTAGGAAGGGTAGTACTCATACCAAGGGTGGGGCAGCCTTAATCCTAGCATTGCAGTGAATCAATCGTGGCATCACATCCTTGATCCCAGCAGCACACACCATAGATCCAGTCACCTTTGAAAAGCCCCACGTATGACTGCATGAGGCTTTGAGGGGACATCTAGATACAAGTCAGTAATAACTAACAACAAATTTTATGTATGTCTCACTTTTATTTACATTTCTATGGGAAGAGGCTAATGGTTCTCAAAGGCAAGGGAAACGGAGGGCTGTGTGCATACTATGGGAGAAAGGTTAAGTTTTCTGAAGTTGCCTCCTTGTTTACATACTTTTTTTTCATAATCTGATTAAAAATCTCTACTCTTTTCATCTTTTCCACTTCTTGAAGTCATTTCTGTATATAAGCTAATGATTTGAGGTATAGTCATCTTTTTCAATTGATTTGCGTTTATATTTATGTTTAAGTACATTTATAAATTATAACCATTATGCTAACATCACAAAATCCCAGGCCTCAGCATTACAACTGTGTGAATCCTAGACTCAAGGAACAAATCATCTTTATGCATGCTTTATTTTACAAAATCGATTGCCATATTGATTTCGAATGCCCTGTCTCCCAGGGTTCAGCTAACATGTGACGGCAAAGAGTCCTCCTCTTGGGAGCCAATAACCAGAATTGCCCCATTCTGACAGTTGAATCCACTGGGTCTAATTAGTCCTGGCCAGTCTGAATGCGCATTCGCAAGGCAGGTAATGTTCATTGTTCTTTATCTTGCTAAGTGTTAAACAGTGGGCCAGCTGACAAATTTCTTTGAAAACCTGTCTTTTCCTAAAAACTGGCTGATAACTTTCATGTTCAAGTGGTAGCAGTGGCATGTATCTGTCAGAGATCTTTACCTTAAAACTGACTAGATTCAGTGAAACAGGAAATTTCTTGGTCCTCATAACTGCACATCTGGGCATGAGTTCAGGTTCACCTGGCCTGGAATATCCAAACGCTGTCGTTAGGAAACTGTCTCTGCCCACATCTCTGCTCTGTTTTCTGCACACCTTATTCTTTATGCTTAGACTAAGGCGTGAAAAAATGTCACCCAGTAGCTCCAGGCTTACAGTCTATCCATTTCTGAACTCCAGAAAATAGCAAAGACCTCTCTCCAATTGTTCAGGCAAATATCTTGGTGTTAAATCTTGTTTAAGAGATGACTGAGGAAGATGTAACTAAATATAACGGCGGAGCCTAAGGGACTGGACCATCACCACAGACCTGCGTTACCATGCGTGCCTGCTCCTGGAAGGTGGGTGACTGTAGCGTCACCTACATGAGCAGCACCTCTGTCAACTCTGCTACCTTTCTGGTATTATGCTTTATTGTGGTTTGGCTCAAGCTCTTTCATAGAGCCCTTTTTGTCTAACTGGAGAAAAAGTAGTATGAGAAAGGGAGGGAAGAGAAAGAGAGAGCAGAGAGAGAGAGAAGAGATTAAAAACAAAACAAAACAAAAAATTATAAGTAAAGAAAGGATCATTAAACTGTTGTAAAAGTAAATCACATTTCATAAACCAATTCCCACAGAACTCGGTCTCCTTTCATGATAAACCTCCTGAAGACCAGCTGTTGACTTGTGCTGCCTCATCCTACTTCTTCCTTGTCTTTTCCTGCTTCCCACATTCTGTCTTCCATCCATCTGCTCTCTGTCTGACACTCACATCTCTGTGACAGTTTCCTCTGTATTCTGGTAGCTACTGTCTTCCACCTTCTGTTGTCTTTTGCTTCACCTCTACACAGCAAAAGTTTATTTCACATTCCTCCCAGGACAAATGCAAAAGGAAAAGGCGAAGAAGACACTCCAATTTGGCCCTGGCATACTTATTCCATGTGGAGGAATTCAGAGAGGTTATGTATTTTCCAGGGCCCCTTGTTCAAAATTTATTAAGAATTTCATGACAGAGCATGAAAATAAGAACAAGGCTCTTCTGAGGCTGGGCTCTGCACAACTGCCCCCGGCAAACATCCATGAAGCTCACTGTGGGCAGAACCCTCAGTCACCTCAGATACTCTTTCTGTTTCATCAGAGAATGCTGGTCTCGAACTAATTCCAGGAGGTGGCTGAAGCCCATAGTCCATCCCCATTCCCTCTGGAAGTGCCTGTTTTAGTCATGAACACGTGCCAAATTCTGTTCAATGGGCCCTGGTTTTATTCAATCAAAAGAGACACGTGGGAAGAAACAGCTTTTTTCCCTAGAAATTATCATCTATGCCTTGGTACCTGGCACTGCTGCCATCATCTTGCTAAATAAGGACGCTTGCCTGAAGACTTCAAAGTGGAAAAAGAAAAGGAATCCATCTGTAAGTTATTGAATTAACTAGCCACAAAGTCCCTACTGCTTAGGCTTCTTATATGTAAAATAATACTTTTTTTCTTGTTCTTTAAATCAATCGAGTTGCATTTTCTTACTAATAGGCTAAAGCAGCTCAAATAATATGTCTTAGCAGGCAAATCAATTCTTACATAAAAATGACTTTTTACATAAATCAACAACAGGAGGAAGAGAGACAGCAAAGTGTGGAGCAGTCCAGGAAGACCAGGCTTCTTGGGGGTACTTTCTCCACCCAAGAGGCCTGTCTCAGATTGTTCTTTCCTTCTCGTTCCTTTGAGATGTTAGTGTAGACCCATGGAAGGTTTAGAAGTGGGAAGCAGAGTAACAGAGCACGTGAAATTAATGCAAACCCAGATTACAGAAACAGCTCTGATAATAGAGCCTTTGGCTCACAAATAGGGCTCCTGACGTAACGTGTGACTAAGAACTACCAAGCCGCACTGGAGACAATGAGCCCTTGAATGTACTTTTTTTGGGGTCACCTTTGAAATGACCACTGTAAGTGATTTATATCCAGTGTGGAGAACTTAGTAGCAAAATAAAAATAAACTAAAGGGAAATCTTTCTTGAGATACTGCCAAATAAATATATTCTGAAGCTATTTGTTATAGTCAGGACTCCATTGTAAGTAATAGGAAAACTAACTCAAGCTGACTTAGGCTTACATTATTCGGGACTCTGAAGTGGACTGAATTCTAGGCCAGCTGGATCCAGGCTCAAAGTAATTTAGGCTGTTTTCTTCTCCATCACTTGGCTCTGCCCATCACCCACAGTACTCTGATTGGGCCGGTCTCATCACACACCCAGTCCCGGCATCAGGAGGAGCTCAGCTACCCCAGCTGCCTGGGCTGAGAGCGAAGGAGGAACAGTTTCTCAAGGAGAATGCAAGTTTGTCTCGGGAAGGGGAGTAGAATTCTGGGAAGACAAAAATAAAAATGACTACTGCATTACAATTATTGTGCAATGAATTAGAGTTGAAAGGTTAGCTTATTAATAGTAAGTGCTTCAGAAAAAGGCAAATGTTACTCAGAAGTTGAAGAATTTCAATGGTAATTCATTTTGAAGTTAAGATTTTTTTTCTCAATATAGTAGTTGAAGTTGGAAAATTGGGTTAAGATTTTGTCTTCTGTCTCATCATTCCAAAAATTAATTCTATTTCTAAATTGAAGAGGATTTATGAATGCACATGTCTAAACCTCAAGTGTAAATTGGAAAATGAATAAAATTGAAGCCAGAGATATTATGTGTATAACTCAATCAAAAGGATGACAGAGTTAGAAATAACAAAGCAAGATTCCTGAGTGAAGCTATCTATTATGCTCCATCAATGTGGCAATTAAAAGCCCCACGAAAAGTCACACCACTTTCACTGGGTTCATGCCAACATTTCTGACTACTTGTCAGAAAGGACAATTTAATTAGGAAGTTGACATCATATATTAGAAGGCAAGAGCGGGTTTCATTCTTTCTCTTAAATAGCTTGTATTAAAGCTTCTAGTTGAAAGATCCCAAGCATGTTGAAGGCAAAATTGCAAAGAGGGGTCCCTGTAAAACAGAAGGTGTATTCCAGATTCCTAATCATACTCTCTATTTAATGCAAGTTCAGGGATTCACCTTTATAGGAACCAGATCTGCATGAATTCAAGATTGCCTCATTTTTGTTGGCACAGAGACAAAGACATTAATTTCTTATCCCAAAATAACAAGACATTTTCTATTTCAAATAGAGGTAACTTTAAAACACCGGGGTAATTTATGAATACTATGTAATTGTAAGACACCATGTTTTTCTAAAGACTGAAGAAAAATTAGCTATTTAAGAGGTGGTTTATCTGAGTCAAAATTATGGCATGGCTTCACAAGGAGTGTTCTTGTATCTCCTGCAAAGCCAACTCCTTTTTAAGTTATCGCTGACGGAGTTGTGCAATGGGACAGTGGGTGCAGACAGCAAGGCTTGGGATGGCAGTGAAGGTCCTGACCAAATGAAGTCACATCTAAAAAAAGCCCAAGTCACTCAACAGCACCTTTTTATTAAGCCCAAAGCAGCCATCATTACAATATTCAATGATAATGTTATTAAGAGAAAAACTATATCTGAAACTAGAATTGATAGTAGATAGGTTCCCATTATAAGGAAGAAGTGGAGAAATATATCTCACTATTTCTCCTTTCCCTCACAGAAATGCTGAATTGGGTAATAGTGGTTAGGGAGGCTGGCAGCGTTTTCTCTCACCTCATCAGCAATAGGAAGAACTACTACCACTGTTCTGGTTATTGTGACAAATTAAAGAGGCAGAGCAAGAGATGGGAAGGTAGAGCCAATGAAATACCTAAGTCCTCCAGAAGGAAGTGTAACATTTAAAAATATTCCCCCCAATCCCAAAAAGAAATGTTCCAAGACACATCCTTCCCCATGCATGGTTGAAACCATGGATAGTAGCACATCCTCCACACAAGCACTGTGGTACCCACCCCAGTGGAAGGACCTCATCCTGCATAAAAGCACTGCGACACTACCCCAATTGATCTTGCTGACAAGCTAGATGGCTACTAGCTACTACATGACTAATGGGCAAGTGAAGTATTCAGTTTGGATACATAGCACAAAAGGCTGACTCAGGCCTCACGTGGAGACAGGGTAAGATTTCTTCACATTACTCAGAACGGCATGCAATTTAAAATTTATAGATTGTTTATTTGTGGAATTTTTCATTTCTGGAGTGTGGTTGACCATGGGTAACTGAAAGCATGGGTAAGGGGAGACCACTGTATTTTAAATTGTCTGCCCTAGATCTGTAGTCTAACCTCCTTGCCATTCCTCTGAATGCTTCATAAAATACTATTATACTTTGGAAATTGTGTTCATTTTTTTGACAGCCAGAGTATGGCTGGAATCATGGAGGACAGCTTGATTTCCACATATAAGGAAGTATGAATCAGAATAATGGAGGTAAGACGTGAATGAGATGCATGTTCTATAGAGCCAGAGCTCAGAGTCGAAAAGGGATAGCCAGAGCTCAGAGTCGAAAAGGGATAGCCCAAGACTGTGGAGGGGAAAATGGGGGCTAACATAAATATCTAGTTTAGTAACATAATAATAATTACTAGTGTATACTGAAAAATTTACTGTGTATCAGGCCCTACACTAAATGTTTACATGTGCTGTCTTATTCCTTCATCACAATTTCTAATAGTGTTTCAACTTTCCCTTTTGGAGGTGAAAAAATCGAAGCACAGTGATATCAAATAAGTTGTTGAAGGTCATAAATGCTGAAGCTAATCAGCAAACAAATCTATTTCTTACCCATTAGCTTGCATAGTTTTTCCTCAGCGTCTGTGGGGGATTGAGTCCCAGCAGTTATCCAGACCTGTGGATGCTCAAGTCCTTTATATAAAATGTCACAACCTATATATTCCACATTACTTAGAATACCTATAATCCTTAATACATTATAAATCTATGTAGTTTTTTTTAATTTTGTTTTTGTCTTTTGAGACTGTGCCCTGTTTTGCCTTGAATTCATGATCCTTCTGCCTTAGCCTCCTGCGTAGCTGGGTCTACCGGCATTTGCCACTGAATCTAAGCCTAATGTTATGTAAATAATTGATATAGGACATTATTTATAGAATAATGACAAGAAAAAGTCTGTACATGTTCAGTACAGATGCAAGTTTTTAAAAAGTACTTTTGATCCTTGGGTGGCTAACTGTACGGATGGGGAACTCACAGACATGCAGGGGACTGTATTACCTTTCCAGGACCTGCATGGACTCCCTGGTATTAGCCAACACTTTGATACATACTCCTTCCCTTTAGGAAGTGCTAACCTTAAATGAAGCCCCAAATACTTAGATCTTTTTTAGTTTTGAAAGAAATCACTATTATCAATAACTGTTATTGGATACCTAGTTAGTATGTGTGGAAGGACATATTAGGGCAATATAATATCAAATTTTCAGCCATATAAAATTTGTAATCAAATCGGGTAGATATGCTAAGCATTCAAATCAAAATAAGTATATAGTGAAATACCAAACTAAAGATAACAGGCTCAGGTAACATGGGATACTCTAAAGATATGGAGTAAAAAAAGATTTTATGGGATTCCTTGGCCAGTTCCTTGAAACTGCGTGGTTTTGAGCTAGTGACCTAACTTCCTGTCACAGCTCAGAGCAATATGGCAATATGGCAATGTGGCGAGTGTAAGAGTACTTGCTTTATACTCTGTAGCACTGCTGTGAGCCTAAGCAAGATGACAAATGGGAAATTGCTATGTAAACTGCAAGAGTTATAGACACTCCAGTTATTTTATTTTAGTATTCCACTACAAACATGTCTGTCCTCCAGATATTTAAAAACGGCCCATCCTACACTCAAGGTCAAATGCCAGAAGGTAAGACTATAACGAGCATGTTCAAACAAGGTACTCAGCATTCTGAAACACCACTTTCATCCTGCCACTTACCTGCCCCTGTTGGGAGAATCACTGGCAGAAGAGTAGGCAGCAAACATAGTGAGACATATTGGTGCCAGTGAGAAAGAAATGGCAAACACAGTCCAACACTATCCTCCCTGTCACGCCATCCCCTCTTCTGTTGGTGTAGTACCAGCGTGCTTTATGCCCCGGCAATTTCTCCAGTACACGGTCTTCTTCATTCCACCACCACCGCCTTACTTTAGGCCCTGGTTGGCTCTTGACTTTGCAACAGCGCATCATCAGCCGTCTCCCACCCGCTACCAAAGTTTTCTTTCTGACTCCGTCACTACGTCGTGACCATGTGACTATGCAACGTGCAAATACGACTACATCGCTCTCCAGCTGCAATCGTCTTCCTAACAGCTGGATGGAGTGTACAGTATAGACTTGACAGAACCCTTACGATCAGCTTTTACAATTCTCCGCTTGTATCCTACTGTCCAACTTGACTCTGCATCACGCGCTTTTTAGAGGAGCCGGGATCAGTTACACTGCCGCGCCTCTGCACTTGCTCTTCCCTCCCTTGTCCTTCAGATGGAAACACTCAGCTCCTTCATGACTCAGCTCTGCAGAGGCTTCGCCTTCACAGCCTTCTTTCCTGACCGTTCTCATCTGACTACCAGAGACGGCGTTAGGGGTTCTCTCCCACCCATTAACGCGTGAAGCGTGCACCTCTTACAGCATTTTCCACGGGAAGTAGACTTATTTTTCTGCCTTCCCCACTAGATTATAACCTCCCTGAGGTGGGAACATTCTCAAATTTGCATCCCTAGCACCTAGTACACAGCAGCTCCTTAATAAACATTGACAGAATGGATACATTAAACTGCCTGAAAAGTTCCCCATATTAATGCAGTTTTAAAAATGACTGCATTAGCAATACATTATAGAAGCACAGCTTGCTTGTAATTTTCTATCTTATGTACTCAGCATGAAAATTGTTTCAATCAGGGTAACTGAAGTTGTAATCATTTAAAAGAGGTGTCACTAGCTAAATGGATTCTTGTGCTTAGAAAAATGGAAGAGTGCAGTGATTAACAGAAAAATTCCATCTAGACATTCCTTGATCTTCATTTTCATGTCAAATTCCTTTCCCTTGGAACCTGAGGTAAAGCTGTAACTCTATCAGTTATTACGTTACTAGGTGTTGCTCCTGCATTATGACAATGTCAAAAGTGTGCAACTATGAAAATCAGCAGGAGTTAAAGGAGCAAGGAAAAAGGAATATTTCTGTATGAGAAACTCTCTAACCGAAGAAATCCAGTGGTGAAGGCCATTATCTGGTAAAAACATTTGTCTGACTGTGGGTATAAGCCAAAAACATTTCATTTATACTGGGCAGGGTAGAGGAGGTCAGCACATGGCATAACTATTTTAGCTGTTTTTCCTGTGTAAAGGCAAATAAGTATCACAAGGTCCTACAGAAAAAGTGAATGAAATGCATTAGTCAGAGGCTTGCCCTCTGAGAAACCAGAATTTATACTAATTTAAGTGATGGGGGGAAATCACCCCCAAATCGATCTTTCATTGGTGACATTTTTTAAAAGGGAAATTGGTAGTTATTTCCCCTTTCTCTTATTATTTTCCTTTCTTCTTAACATATATCTATTTTTAAAGTCTATTATGGGAAAAGTTTTACCTTGTTACAAAGGCTGGATTGTTGCTCTACTTAGAAGGCACTGCAGATAAAAGGTCAGGCCACACCCACTCCTAATGCTCTAACCTCTGTCCTCAGCATCCTGTGACTGGATAGTTCCAATTATGTGGGACACCTCCTAACATCTTAGCCCACCTTTGGCCTCAGGCTTCATGGCATCGCTCAGCTCTGAACAAGGTTACCTTGCAGTGCCTGGTATGTGGACACTGTGCATCTTTTAATGCCCCAGGACTTCCCAGACGCCTCAATATGTGATCCCTGCGGAACCTACCAAGACTTTTGCTGTATGTATGGGGGAGGGTAACAAAAGGTGCCTCTCTTTCATCTCACTCAATGGATAGATCAGAGGCTCATTGATAACAATGACCTGCCGATGATACTATCATATCAAGCCCTAGTTGCCTATGAATGAAATACTATTGTTTGTATTCATGAAGATAAAGCTTGTTCCCACTTCATTTTGTAATGGGAAATGTGAAATGCCGGTTTAGCCCACTCAAGGGAACTGAGTTGAAAAGAAGAATCTTTCTAGATTGTAATAGCATCAGCTTCCTTAGCATTTAAGCTTAGCTATTGTGGATTCTCCCCTTCCCCTTCTCCTGCACTTCTCTCCAGAGACTAAGTTCTCAGATACTTAAATATTATCCTGGCATCTTTCTCCTTTTCTAGGTGGTACTTGCCTTCCTATTCCTGAGAGCAATCATCCAGAATCTCATGGTCTAGTAGAAATAAGAGGTTGTGGGAGGGGGTTACAAAATATGCCCAAAATATCACAAAGATATTCCTTTTCCGGTCTCTCCCCTCTTTCTAATCTTCATAGTATTACTGACTAGCACCACTTTTACTATGCCAGTTATCTACAAAAGAACCAACAATGGCTTCCACCTTACTCCCTATCATAGCGCATTTGAATTTAACATCTCTTATTCTAGTTACACTTAAAGGTAGTGTGTATATCCCCTGCAGGGAGGGAGGTACATGGAGTACAAGGACGGAGGCAATGTTGGAGTGACTGCAGAAGTGACCACTAAAATGCTGTGGAAATCTATCATTGTGATATCCTTTCCCTACTCTCACCCATGTGACCTTTGGCAACAACAATGATAACAACAAAAACAAAGCTTGGTTCAATGGTGTAAGTTTGTTCTCAGGCACACAGATAACCCATACAGTACTTGCCAGGTTCCTTGTATTTTGGTTAGGGCCAGCTGGCTGTGTTGTGGACAATGGAATGTGAGCAGAATCTATTCACAATTCACATCGCTGAGACTGGGCCCCTGGCAACCTCCAAGCGCAATTCTTCAGTCACTTCCATCCTTCCACAGTAACCCTGGAAGCTACCCCTAGAAGATGACCATGTTCACAGAGGGAGCAAGGTAGGCTCTGAGTGGTTAAGCAAAAACAAATTTCCCATCTTCCCCACCCCAACTCTCACACCCACCACATCAGATTGGGATGTGAGTGGGTAATAAAGCTGTGTCGTGTTACATCACTGAAATTTGGGGATTGTCTGTTATAGAAACTAGTGTTGCAGTATTTACCCTAATACACTCTTTCCTATTGTGTATGAATTTCTTCTTGCTCTAAATGATGCTCTCCTCCTTCCATTTTTTTGCAATAGAAATCCTACCAATGTTTACAGACCCAGCTAAAGTCCTATCTGATCTGCAAACTTTTCGATGACCACTATATCTTGCCTTTTTCTTCTCCCATCTCCTGGGGGAATTCCTGTGCATCTAATTCACACCTGAAATATTTGCATTGCTATTGGACTTTTAAAGTGTATGTGTTTACTTCCCAACTGGAAAAGACTATTATTATTATTAAGCCCCCAAAGCAATTATCACCAACCTGTGTAGGTGGCACAACAGGAATGAACAGTCAGAAATCATAAAAGGCTTACAAATGACCTAAAAATATCTGAGTATGTTTCTAAAATGGACTAAATATAAGAATTCAACCCAGTAATTCTGGCTCACAGGTACAACAGGGAATTCTCTGAGGATAAAATTAATCTTATATATACATGAGCTGTTCAAATATATATTCAATTTGCTTTGTATCCTCCAGGGCCAATTAATGTTCTCTGTCTGTCCCCCTACATGAGCAATATCCCAAATTGTGAAGGGATTAGAATGTGAGATTGCTCTGAAATTCTCCACGGTACTGATTTTCTCTTACTCATATTAAGCACCCTGTTTGACAAGAATGCTGCAGATTTAGTATACTCTTTGCTGAATTTGCTGAGTCTATTTTAAAAGTAATAACAATTCATTGTATTCCTGCATCTCTTCTTTTTGGCCCTATATGTTAAATTACCATATCCTTCCCTGTTTTCCTTCTCTCACAGTGATGGAGGATCAAGCTGCCAGTGCTTATCATCAGGGAACTTCTGAGAAGTCATGATTTCTTTTGCAATTAAGCAAATGAGTTTGGGAAGAAGTCTTCTAAATGTAAAGGCCAAGAGCTACGGGGTCTTCAAATAAGCACATGTTCTAATATTTTTATGCACGTCATTCTTCAAAGATGCTGGCAACCACTGTACGCTGAAAAACATGTTCGCTGTAAATTTTGAAGCTGTTGCAGTGTTTTGCTTTTAATCGTGCAGATATCCCTGAACTCCCCTATTCATTCCAGAGAGTTTGCTGCAGGCAATTTGCCTTTCTGTCCAGTCAATTCACTTGCACTTTGAGCTGGAAAAATACCACTGTAATTGCAGAGTTCGTGCCCTTCAGCCTTCGGTTTCTTCACCATTGAAGCTACTTGTGTAGAGATCACTCTGCTGGATGCAACAGTGCTTCTAACAACACGGGGCACGCAGTCTTAACCTTTTCAAGTCCCCACTATGACATATTCGTGACAAAGAGTAAATTTTCTAGCCTTTCAAGGGTAACTTGAAATGACATAGCAACATGGGACAAATATCTGAGAAGCACAGAAACCTTTTATAGGTGGCCTATCCTTCTTGCATTTTTGTTTCTTAGCAGACAGAATTCAACCTCTGGTTGATGAGAAAGAACTAGGATATAAATATACTGGTTCATATATTTCCCTCCTACAAACTCGAACGGAACAATTGCCTTTTTATATCTGGTTGAAGCTCATAAAAAAACCCCGCCATTCATAAGGTCCTTCAGCAAGGGTTTTCAAACTGCTTTTCACAGCCATGGGTGTTTCCTAGTGTTACCTCAAAGTAAGGCTGAGTGTGGAAGATTTTCCACATCCCTCTTTCCAACCCAACAGTTTTGCTATTAAGTTTCTATATAAAGTTTAGAATTAAAAATAGACTCTAAAAAAAAAATCTAAAATCCATGAATGATGGAATCAACCTGAGACTATTTTTCCTCTGATGATCAATGCAACTCACTTCTCTGTACTGAAATAACCAAGATGTCATGTGGGGACGGTAGAGAGGACACTAGCTATTCTGGTGCCTTTGATCTACTCCATTTCCTGGCAGCACCTTCTTTCTTTTTGGGGAATTACCTCTCTCTTGCTGAGTGTGATGCTGGTGATGGTGAAGACAGGGATTTCCCTCCACAGGAGCAAAAGTGACCTGATCCTTCTCTTTGCACCCCAGGACAACAGGGGAAGAACCACTCATCTGTGTGTCCTCTGTCAGACACCCTTTCTTAGGTCTTTAGATCTGGAGCACATGGCAGATCAGATGGAGCCCAGAGGATTTACAGTTCTTGGAGTGGTCCCATGACCTGTCAGGAGATTTGGCTCAGGCTCCCTAAACTACATTCTGCCTGCCCATTTTCAAGTTTGATTCTCAAGCTTTTCTCAATTTCTTGATTCTCAAGTAATTTAGTGAGTCCTTAAGTGTTTTCTACTGTTGATGCTTTTGGGCACTATGGGTCTTCATTTTTCTTACCTGTTTTTCTGTGCTGCCTTCTGGACCACAGATTGCCTTTTAGGAATTTGCCACTGAAGTTTGGCTGGTCAGTGTCCTTGGATAGATTTCCTTCTTTGTAAGGGCTTTTGTGGTAACTTAAATTCTATCCCTCTCTACTCAGAACAACCTGCTCCTATACAAAACGGGCTTTATTTAGAAGTTACATAAGAATTAAAGTTTAAAACATATTTTAAAAATAGAGAAATTAAGCTAAAGGACATGACAGGAAAAACTAAAGGGTAAGGAATGAAGGATACAAATTGAGTTTAAAAAAAATATTCTGTCTCACCCCTTCCTCTTTTTAGTTCTGCACATCTGTGTCGGTGTTGGTGCTGATCCCCACAGAGTTCCTGACTTTCTCTCTATTAAGTTCCTGGGAACGGTTCGGAAGTTTGAGTCAGGAACACCTGCCAGTAAAGCGAAGGTAGAGGAAGTTAGAAGCAGCAAGCGTAACAGGATCCAGTGTGTCAAAACAGCCTGAGAAGCAGGCGAACGCTAGAGAAGAGGTGGGAAGAGGCACAAAATCCAGACACACGGGAATCGGGACACACAGGAATTGGGTACAGAGAAAATTATTCAGAGGTGAGGTCTGGTTTGTACAAAGGTTTCTTATGTCTTTTCTGCAGAACAAGGACTGCTCTGGTAAAGGTGTTCACAGCCCCCCAAGCACCCATATAAAACAATATGGATTCTTATTCAAATTCTATTTGGTCTTCACCATCACAATTTGTTATCTTATTTACACGTAGGGACCACAAGACCATCTCAGTGCATTTTTCAGTAGTTATAATAGTAGTCCTCATTATCAAGTTCTTACTGTGTGCCAACCAACCTCTTAGGTAAAGGGTTTGGGGATAAGAAGAACTGAGTCTAACAGAGGTTAAATACCTTGCCCAATACCACTTAGCAAGTAAATGGTAAAGCTTAGATTTAAGCTCACATGGGTCAACTCAAAACCCAAGTTCTTAGTCACTCAAATGGTCTCATAGTGTGCTGCAGAACATACAACTATATTTTACTACTCCAACTTTCTTATCTGGCATAAAGAAAAATTCAATAAATTGGTATCGAATAAAGAAGTACAAAGGAGCCTATTTGTCCCACTCTCTGTTGGTGTAAGAATGGGTATAATGGCCCACAACTGCATAACTTTCTTCTGGGAAATACTCCTTCACCTATTATAACCTTATCCCAATAGGAGATGTCATTCTCATTCTGGTGTCTTCTCTGATTGGCCTGGGTGATGGCCACGCCCCCTTTCAGTTGACAAATAAAGCCAATCAGAGGGTCCTTCTCTTTGGTGGTAAAAGTGGGGACCAGTGTCTAGTCCGTCTCTCCCTGGTGATGAAACTCCCTCTGCTGTTTGGCATTAGAGAGCCTGATGGTCCTATTTTCCTGAGGACATTAGTCTGAGAATTTATGTCCAATTGATAGGAATCAGAAGATTGAGAGACAGATTCAGGAGAGACTGAAAGAAAGTAAGAAAGCCAGGGTTCATGATTAGGCATCAAGTCTTAGCACCCTCCTCCCCGTCCTTGCATCCCCATTACCATTGCAAGTTGGGTTTAGTCTCTTCCAACCAAGAACATTCTCAGCAAAGACAGTTGTTTATAAAATTCCTCACTAACCCATGAAGTCCAAGTTTATCCTGAGGGAAAGGAGTGAATGCTTTCTGTCTTCTATCTCTATGTGTGGTATATGCCTCTCTGTTTAGAAATGCAGACTACGCAGCCCCAAAAGAGATAGTAGAAGTGAGGGCTGGCAGAGCAGAGAAGCAAATTTTGTAATCATCTGTCAGGTTCAATCCCGTTTTCTTGTTTCCTTTGCCAGCTGTCAAAACTTCTATATTGCAAAGAGGCTTTCCTGCCCATCAGGTAGCAAGCAATAAATTTGTTACAGTGCCACATATTTATACAGAATAACTGATACTAAAGTTTTTATTCTGAAGAACTTCAGAGAACATAAGTGGATTTTTTGTCATCCTGACATGAAGAAGTAAACTGAGCTTAATTTGAGTCACCATACATTATTATATAATAATTGCTATAATATTGCTATTAGTAATTGATTTGTAGAACTGATCAACTAGAAGGTAATTCTTAACCAAAGTACATCATGAAATTGCTGCAAGTATTTGGCTTCTGCGTGTAAGACGTTATCCTGACGATTTACAAAACCTCTCCTTATAAGGAATTAAAAGTCATGATGAGTCCACATATATTCAGTACATACCCATTCAGAGACATTTACTACATGAGGTACAGGCCGCTAAGTACAAGCATGCAGTTTGTGCACTGCTCAATAAACACAAGTGGGGGCACAAATAGGAGCCCAATCCGGCACTCACTCCACACCCTAAGCCACATGCCCATGAGGCTGCCTTCGCCCACACAAAGCCATCACGTAGATCTATGGTAAGATGAGCAGACCTGCCTGAGACCAAAAACCCTTAAAAGAAGGAAGCTTTCTTCTAAAATGCAAATTAGAAAAATAACAGAAGTAAGATTTGCCCTAAAAACATTAAGCACTTCTTATATATTACACATGCTTCTTTCTTTGATCTCTACCTTTGTAGTTATCCTGAACTACCTCATCATATCCACGACCAATGGAGAAACAGCCCCAGCAAGTCACATAATCACATCCTCACCACTGGGGTTTGATTCATTTGCATTGACAACACATTCCTCTGCCTGGTTCTCCAGTTTGCTTTTTTATACCACTGAAAGGTCCTGGCCATGCATACAGTGCTTTCTATAAATAACCACACATTCCAACTTTTGAAGGAGCACATTCTGCTAAACATAGACTTTGGAGACAAGTAATCCCTGTTTTGCTTGCTGTATATCATGGGTGCTAATTCAGGCTGAGTATTTCTTATTCCATCTCAGTTTTGCCTTGGTTATTTTGGGTCCTTCCATGAAGGTCACCATTTTGCTTCTGGTGCTTCAAAGTGATTGCCCAGGCCGGCATTGCCAGAAGTCCTGGCATTGTAGAGCCAGGACATACTAGAGCCAGGACTTCTGGCAATGGTAACTGCACATATGCAGTTACCATGAACAGGAAGGACCACAGTGCTGTCAGGTTGTCTCACGGACATTCTAACCCCAAGCCAGAAGTTTGGGAGTCTCTTGATAACTGCAAGAGCAATAAGTCATTGAAAGGTGATGTCTGGATATTACTGGCTAGAAGTTTTCCAAATGAAGCAGCAAAATAGACAATTTGGCTGGAGTAGCTACAGGTAGCCCAAGAACGCTCTGGAAGATGCAACCAATACAAAATGCTTGAAGTGTGATTACTCAGTTCTTCTGGCCCACTGCAACCTGTCGAGCAACTGAGATATCATGGGACTTGACTTGGTCAAATCTTTTCCTGCTTTTGCCCATTCACTTTTGTGTTTACTTTTTTTCAAACACACTCTACAAATTTGGTCTTACATGCAATGTTGATGCCAGTACATATCATTTAGCATTAGAAACATAAGTCTTTTGATGTTACTTGTCTATGATTCTTCATCTTGGATAAATTATTTCTTTAGATCCTTGTCCTTTCCTTACTATAAACTCCAACAGGTCCATTGCACACATCAGATCTACAACTGGAGTATTCATGATCTCTGTAGTTCTTTTTAGTTTAGACATTGCAGCTTTTGTATTATTGGTTCCTGGAATAACTCTATGAGGCAGGAATACTCGCTTCAGACTGAGTATGTGACTGTTCCACAGAGGAGGAGATACAGATTACAGACTCAGCCTAGAGCTCCTCCCATTTTAAATGGAGCGTCTTTGTTTTTTGAATTGTTGTAACAAGGCCTGGTGAAGGGGCACTGCATCAGAGCAGCAAGACTTCCAGTGTCTCAAGGTGTTGCTTACCGTCTCTGAGCCACAGTACTTTCCTGTACAGTGAGATTCCTATTAGCTCTCTTGCTGTATGATCCAGTAATAAGCAAATGGAACCAACAAAAATCATCCTTTGCTCCCAGGACATTTTGTTTTTTAAACTTTTTTTTTTTGTTTTAAAGAGGATAGTGAAAAAAAAGAGAACAGTAACAAGATACCAACATCACAGATGAAAACCAAACAAAGCAAAAACATTAAAAATGATACAAAATGATAGGAATTAACAGTGGTTGTTATATTATGTATTTTTATCTTCAATGAAGTTGCTCAGATTACCAGATGTAAGAATGCAAGATTGATCAAACCATATAAAGACAGTAAAAAATCATAATAAAGAAAATTAGAGATGCAGAGTTTCACTAGACAAGATGGTAGAAATTCACCAATGGTTGTTATATAGCATATTGTTGTCTTCAAATAGGTTTCTCAGATTACCAGATATAAGCATAAAAAATTGGTCAAAATAGAAAAAAATTTTAAGCATTAACTGCTCCTCTCAATAAACCACCAGACATCAGCAGTGCAGTTATCCATATATATA
>NW_004955428.1:18551824-18553460 GCF_000276665.1 Chinchilla lanigera | reverse complement strand
GCAAATCTTATGGCTGAGACAGTGAGACCAAAGTTCCTTTGAGGCATTGTGGGCAAGCAAGCAAAATAGGCCCGACAGCATACAAGAATAGTCCTACATGGAAGACACAATGTAATGTCTATAAACGGCATCCTGGGTTTTCTCAGTTATTTA
Organism: Chinchilla lanigera; assembly: GCF_000276665.1. Classification (NCBI taxonomy): domain Eukaryota; kingdom Metazoa; phylum Chordata; class Mammalia; order Rodentia; family Chinchillidae; genus Chinchilla; species Chinchilla lanigera. Next base: position 18,553,307 of record NW_004955428.1, on the reverse strand, counting down.
TAAACTCAGTATGGGATTGTGATAAAGATACTTCTCTACCGCCTGAATCTAAATCCCTCAAGGGCTTGCCACTTTATTAATCATTGACATCGTGTTGATGAGTTCCCATATGTGTGCTTTCCATGGGGGGGGGGTGCTGCTGTAGCCAAAAATATTTCAAAAATATCAGTGTTTCTTTATATTCTGTAGATGTTGTTTAATGTAGCATGCACCTAGTTTAAAGCTTCCATTGTTTGTAGATCAACGCACCAAAAATCAATGCTTTGAAGGACAAAATTCAATTCATTGAATGGTGAACTTTCCAAAATTTGCTCATTTGCAAAAATTGATTTTAACCTTGAATAGGAAACTTTAATTTTAGTTACTGATAATAAAATATAGAAATTAATGCTGATATGTCATTTGAAAAACTAGCCAAAAATAATCTACAAATGCTTGAAGTTTGAAAAAAAATGGAAATGTTTACCCAAGAAACAGTCAAAATAATTAGGCTATTTGGAATGCTAAAAATTTGACTTCAGATCAGGGGAGCCATGTAGGCTTGGTAGCAGTTTGTTGAGCATTGATGTGACCATCTTACAGAACATCAGAAATGCTAGGAAGGGACACTGTAGTGGGCTATGTGGTTGATGTCTGGGGAAACCGTATTTGCTTGATCACTGGCAGCTTTATGATTGAGGAATGTAAAATGGAAATAAATGATATTCCTAGATACTTCATTGATTGTCCCCAAATGGAAGCATTTTGTTCTGTTGGCAATTATGTAATTTTTTTTGTTTACTTGCACATTGTTGCAGAGTTAAACAATCACAAGAACATCTCATGTTTTGGCAACTATGTTGTGACATGTTATAGTCAACAAATTTGACTATGGCTATCCTAAACCCCAGTGGTCCAATTCTGGCTTTGTCATGTTGTCAGTAAATTTTCATATGCCTGGGTGACTTGACACTAGGTACCAGACTCACCAATGACATTTTTCTTAGTTATTAGTAGTATCTATTCTTGTTATTTTAAGTTGCTGGTAGCAGGTCCTTGTATTAGGCCAATGATGGCAGAAACGTACTCATAGCCTGGAAATCATTCAGGGCATAGTTGGCTTCTTCTACCATGATGTGAATGTTTCACAGAGCAGTGAAAGGTGATAACATGCAAGCAACTAGAACAAACTCCAAGGTTAAATCAAACTCCAACCCTCAGGACATGGAATTGGAAATATTTCCACATACAGGGCAGTGGGAAGTAATTTCTGAAGTTTTTAAACCTTACACTTGTGTACCAGAATTTAGGTTACCTTGATACACTGAATTATGACTATGGAAATATCATTACCAAAAGAGAAATTCCTCTCCTTCCTTCCTTCCTTCCTTCCTTCCTTCCTTCCTTCCTTCCTTCCTTCCTTCCTTCCTTCCTTTCTTTCTTTCTTTCTTTCTTTCTTTCTTTCTTTCTTTCTTTCTTTCTTTTTCTTTCTTTCTTTCTTTCT
>NW_004955428.1:18544618-18551724 GCF_000276665.1 Chinchilla lanigera | reverse complement strand
TTTTTTTTTGGGACAGGGTCTCACTGTGCAGTTCAGGCTGCCCTTGAGCTCACTTTGTAGCTCGGGCTGGTCTCCAGCGCGCGGTGACCCTCCTGCCTCAGCGTCCTGAGTGCTAGGATTACAAGCATGTGCCACCACACCCAGTGGACATTTTAAATACAGAGGAGAATTTAAATACAGAGGAGAATAGAAAATCTCAGTAATGTTTCTCCTCTCTTTTCCTTGCTCTCCTACCTTCATTTCTTTCTTTCACAATTCCCTTAATATGATGCTTTGCTGAGTTATTTCAAACTTCTCATTTCTGTTAGCAGCTAAGTGAAGAAAATAATGCTGTTCTTGCATGACTTTATTGATTCTTATTTCATGATTAATGGCCTCTGTCTTATTAAGTAAGTCCTAAAACAATATGACCAGGTAGTGTGGCAGCCTCATAAAAAGTTAAATTGAGAAATTTTTGCTTTGATTTTACATTTTTCTTACAGCATTTCATTGGCTTCTACTTTCAAGTTTAGAACAGAGACATTAAGTTCTTTTTACTTTTGAACTTCAGCTTTAACCATGCATGCAACACTGGTGCTTGCGGAAGACACAAATGGAGAAAAAGAAGGCTTTGCTGGGGCCTCTTACCCTTACAGCTAGATCACAGGCTCTTTGTACACCATTTGGAAATCATCAAGGTAGATTCCCAGGCTTCACTCAAGACCTCCTGAGTTATAAACTCTAGCAATCGGAACCGAGCAATCTAAGCCTTCTGAGTAGTTCTGATGCATGCTAGAGTTTGAGAACTACTCAGTTAGATGACTGTCCTATTAAGACATTTTGTTTTCACTCCTAAGTTTCTCACCAAGGCTCTGAAGGAGTTAAACCCCCGATATCTATTATTGGAATGGAAAAATCTTAACATGGGGCCAGCAAAGCATAGCTGTAACTAGACAATAATGATTAGCTATGTTGTAACACTCCATTACCTTTTCAATTATCTTATTGCTACCTTGGAATCTATAATTAATATCCTTTATTTTAAAGATATATTACTCCATTAATTAGCGTCACTACATAATATAAAGTTTACAAATATAAATCTTAAGATACTTTTTTCACTAACAAATATTATTTGAACCTCATTTGACAGGGGCTGGTCATTTTTCCATAATGATCCCATTGAGCTATTATCACAATAAACCCAGTTTTGTCTCCTAGCTCCTGAGTGATCCTTGGATTCTAGCATGGATCCTGCTAAATATTTCTCCACATTGCCAACTCTTCTTCTGTACAATTTTGTAAGAGACCAAACCGGATTACCCTGAGGAAGAAGTTACCCTCCCTGAGGCACTGGATTTGGTTAGTTAATTCAGTTAATAGCAGTCTTTTTCTGGAGAAGATATTTTCAGTTTTGATCAGCACTTTACCAAGATTAATATTCCCAAACATCCCAAATGTGGAGGAACAGCCTCAACTCTTTGTAAACATAGCATTCACCTCAGGGCAACAACAATTTGGGTTGTGCTATTGCTAATCTGTGTGACCTCTAGTAAATGAGTTATACTCTCCAAGCTCCTTGGTTTCTTCATCTGAAGAATGGGGGTGTTAATTCTTTCATGGGATTTGAGGCCGGAATTAAAGCTAGAAGGGGAATCCCACTGATTTTAAAGGTAATTCAGCTCTTTTCTTTTTTGTTTTGTTTTGTTTTGTTTTGTTTTGTTTTCCGGTACCGGGAACCGAACTCGTGACCTTGCACTTGCCAGGCAGGCGCTTTGCCGCTGAGCTAAATCCCCAGCCCCTAATTCAGCTCTTTTCAACCCTCAAGTTTATCAGCCTTTGAGGGAGACCCAAGGGCTATTCTTTCCAATCTGCCATGGGAAGATAATACATCTTTGGTATCTGTATTACAGACTTGAGTGTGAATTCTAACTTAAACAGTTATTAGATATGGCACTTCCAGTAATTAACTTCTTTAAGAATTAGTCTAAGAAATAGGGGTAACAATTATACCTATGTTGTAGGCTTGAAGAAGTATACCTGTAAAATGCTTACCATGGCACATAGACTATTATTACAATTATCGCTACTACCTCTCTTCCTTGGCATGACTCAGACTTACTGTTGCCCTCCCACACACATTCTTGTTTGGATCAGAGTAGTCACTGAATTTTTCTATAGCAACAAAGCAGAAATTTTAAGATGCAACTTTCTGCATTCTTTTTTCTTTATTAAACTCAGTGCACTTTTTGTATCTGGTTATTGCCAGACACAGTGTTTGAAGCACACTTTTTGACGGTGAAGACAGGACCTCTGTAGCTGGGTAGCATATTTATAGACAAATGACCAAGGGCTTTTCTTCTGGATGGTAGCCAAGCCCTTGCACACAATTAGGTGGCTTTTTCCCAGAAATGAAATTATGGCCACGGGAAAGCTGACCACAGAATCATTTTGCTTCACATTGTTTTACACAGAGAGGTAAATTCCCCTCCCCCTCCTGTTTAGAAAAATGATTTCTAAACAAAGGTTTTAAGGAGGGGGCTCTGCTGAGGGAGCAAGTTCTCTCTTGGTAGAGATCTGCAGTCTGACTTTGGAAGACCCCACATACGTCTTGCTATAGAACAACAGATAACGCTTATGGTTAATCCCATCTTTTACCACTAAAAGGAAAAATCTTTGCATGTCAGTATGAGAAGGTCTTAGGTCTCTCATGGGGAGTTTTCCTGTCACTGTAATTTTCTCAAGCTTATTCTGAAAATAATAATACTTAGAAAGTACAACTTACCTCCATATAGTTCAGGTAATGAGGGGAGTTTAACAGATGAATGATGTAATAAAGTATGGATTGCATAGAGGGAGAGCTATGGAGAATGGGGAAGTACCAATAATAGAGCTCATTACCACCCCTCTGCCTGAGAGGCAGCAGGGGGAAGCTGGTAAGGGACCTGGAGAGAGAGTAACAGGCTTGGCAGAGAAACACAGCAGCTGTGTGAGGGGCCATCACTCTTTCACCCTCTGTGTTGCCTCCCATTTCTGCCTCTCACTGTGATGGTGCCATCTGTAAAGGTCAGTGTATTCGATTCCTGGGGATGCTGCGACAAAGGATCACAAACCAGGTGGCTTAAAACAACCAAAATTTATTACCTCCCAATTCTGGAGCCTAGCAATACAAAGACCATGCTCCCTCTTAAAACGATAAGGAAACCCTTCCTTGTCTCTTCCTAGATTCTAGCTGTTTGCTGGAAACCTTTGGCAATCCTTGGCTTCTCAATGCACCTCTACAATCCCTCATCTTCACTGGTGTTCATTCTCCTTGTGTCTCTGTCCTCACATGGCTGCCATCTTTTTATAAAGACGCTAGTCCTATATGATTTGGGGCCCACTGTACCATGTAGGACCTTATCTTAGCTAGTTACATCTGCAGTGACCCTGTCTCCAAGGTCACATTCTGATATTAGGACTTCAGTGTTAGTTTTCTGAAAGGACAGTCATCTTCCAGAGGGTGATGAGAAGAAAGCTAGAAACAAACAGAGAAGAATCCAGACACTGCGTTTCCATCATGTCTCCTTAGTTTATATTCCACAACATCCTGAACTTTGATTCTTCATCTAAAGCTTTATGTCACTTTTTATTGAAATAGAAGATATAAACAGAAGAGTACATAAACCATAAGTGCATAGCTGGGGGAATTCCCACAAATTCAACAACCCTCTGCAAACAGCCTCTGGGTCAAAGCACAATGTAAGTCACATCTAAGAAGCCTGCTCATACTCCCTTTCCTCTCTCTTATTTTCTCATTGCTGAGACACAGCACCCAACCCACAATATAAGGAGGAAAAGTTAATTTTGGCTCATAGTTTGTGGAGGTTTCAATCCATAGCTGGCAGGTTCCAAGGCAGCGTAACATGGCAGAGGTGCATGGCAGAAGAGAATTGCTCATGGCGTGGCAGTGGGAAGCAGGTAGACATCAAGGTAAGAGGGAATGGGGAGACTCTTCTAGGCCACGCCCCTGGTGACCCATCTTCTCCAAGTAAGCTGCAATTCACCTTCCAACAACATATTCAGCTATAAACTCATCAGTGGATCCATCGTCCAACCATCTCCCCAAGGTCCCACCTATGAGCACATGAGAATTTGGGGAGATATCTACATATATACCACACATTACTGCTCCCCACCCAGGATAACCATCACTCTGGTTTCTAACACCATGGATTTATGTTATCCATTTTTCAACTTCACATAAGTGGAATCATGCAGTATGTTCTCCTCATATGTGGCTTTTCTCACACATCCTGTTTCTAGGAGGCACCTGTGTTGTATATAGTTCATACTCATTCCCTGATATGAATATGTCACAATTTATTTATTCATTCTACTGTTGGTAGGTACTTGTATGGATTCCACTTGGAGAAGTTGATGAATTATGTTGCTATGAACATGTAGTACACATCTTTTGGGGAAAGTATTTGAGGATAAGCATAAATGCTTATGGATTTTTGACAGACATCTTCTGTTAAGACTTCCTAACTGCCTTATCAGGATTATTTGTGCCTTCCTTGGTGTTCTCAAAGTAAACCTTAGCATAATGTATAGTGTGAGTTATGAACATGTATGTCTGTCTCTCCCTACTCAGTAACACCTCTATGAGTCTGTGAGATTTTCAGAGGCAAAGGTTCTCCTCCATGCATCTTTGTATCTTAGCATCTTAGCATGTGCCTGCTGTTGGTACCTAATTAGTTTGCTGGGTGAAGAAATGGATGAATAAATAAGTGGCAGAGGTAGAGACATCATGAATCAGGGTCACAGGATGGAATACTGTTGGAAATGGCCCTCTCACTTTTGGAAGTCTAACATATTGGCAATCATCTTGTGTTGCTGCCACCTTCTGCCTTCTACCGGCTTTCCCTCAGTTCCCCCCCCCCCCACCTGCAAACTTGTATCCTCAGATAAAATTATCTCCTTTGTAGTAATATCCTCACTACAGTCTCCAGATTGTTTCCTTTGTGTTTCCTGGAAGTCCTTTCCTATTCTTTAATATTTTAAATCTCTTTTTTCTGTTTTTTTTTTCCATTTGATATTTAGATCTGACTCAACTTTTCCTTACCATGAAATATAGTCATATTATAGTCTTATTTTCTGAACCAATGGATTGTATATTTTGCTCCCATTCCATCTTCTCACCATATCTGTAGCTGTTTCAAAATTCCCCACGAATGCCAAGGGCTCAACCATCTCCTGGGACTGTAAGCTCTCAAGCCCACAGTTCATCTTCATTAGTGCCTTTATGTACCATTCTCATCTCTCCCCCTTACTTAGTTGGCTGGTTCAATTCCTCCAACACTCCCCATTAATGTCTTTTTCACGCTACCATCACTGTGTTAATCAATATCCTGCTCACTTCATACAAAGGTTCATAAGAGCCTCCTAGTTGATGTTCTAATCTCCAACTTTCATCATTCACATACAGAATAGTTTTTATTATCTGCTCATAAAAAAGAGAGCCTTCTAATTCATTTGTCCAGCTGGTTAGCTCAGTTATTTCCAATCATATTCCTCTGGATTTAGCATCATAATACATCCATCCTGGCCTACCACATCTTTCCAGCTGTTGTCACCATGTCTTTGATCATTTCTTATTTCATAGAACTCATAATTCCCAGTATGAAACAGAACTAGTTTCTAACTGGTTTTCTAATGATGAGAGAGAAATAACCTCAAGACATAATGTAGAAAGGCTATTTTGATAGCATTTGCTATTCTGACAGTATTAATACCCTTAATTTACAAAACTTCTAATATTTAGGATTAAGATAGTCAAGCTAATATTTTGCAACCCTAAAATGTATGCCCCAACATTGCTACCACTTCACACTGCTACCATTTCACATTGCTACCACTTCACAGGCAAATTCCCAACAGTTAAATCTTAAGTTATTTTCATCACATTAATCACTTATAAGTTATGTGGGCTAATGTGTCACTAGTGGCCCTTATTAATAAGCAAAGAAGTACATTGGAAAGTAATGTATTTAACAGTGTCCAAGTGGATAATCACTTGGTAGTAAACTCATAACTAATTTAACAACTACATGAAATAAGACATCATTTATATTTTTACAAAGTGATTCCAACATTACAAATCAAAACCTGGAGCTCAAACTGCTCTCTTTTGTCATGAAAACATTTTAATTTTTAGAGCAGAAACAAGAGACTACTTTTATTGTACTATTTCTGGTAGCTAATTATCTCTTTGTGAAAAGAGGTTTCGTGTAACCTATTTTCAGATAAAGTTAAGAAGCTATTTTGATTTTCTGTGTCCAGAGATTTTGCTTTCACTTTATATCATAGTTATATATTATAGTCAGTGTAGAGGTTTTTGTGCATGGTTTGATTCAGAGGAAGTGACTGTAACTTAAGGGGGCTATTAATCTCTGCCAGTCATCATTATGAATATAGCCCAAGATTGGTCAATGACTCCTCGTACTCTTTCCATAATAGATTAGAACCTAGTAGGAAAAGGGCTAGTTGGGGCATCTCAGGAATGTAGCATTATTTCATGAATACTAGAAGAAAAATTTGGTATGCATACGATTGCTGTTACTTGGTTTTTTAGACAAACTTTGCTTTTAGGGTTTTTTTGTCTTATCGATAACAAGAAGCTTTGGGAGCCAAAGACACTCCAGTTTTCATTTCTGGTGTCAGTTTGATTCCTGCTTTCATCAAAATGGCATTGCAATAATCCTCATCCTAGTTTTAGTTTCAGCAAAGTACATTCTTCCTGATTCTCTGCCCTCTGTCTCAGGAGAAGCTACATTAGCACTGTAGAATTGTAGTGATGAAGATATAAGTGCCTGCTTGATCAGCTTTGGGGAAAGGGAGCTTGGCTTTCTTAATAGTACATCAGTTTTTCACAGATTCTTTATTCAGCTAAAATCCCCACATGCATGTGTATAAGAAGTTGAAATTCTTGCTGAAAGCTGAAATATTCTTCTATACTTCTCCTACAAAATTCTCTCCCTTTATGAAAAAAAAAATATGCTGCTGTGTGGCTGGTTCATTGTTTCATTGTTATTGACAATAGTAGGCAATATTTTTGGAACAATATACTATCATATAGGGGGAGC
>NW_004955428.1:18527235-18541158 GCF_000276665.1 Chinchilla lanigera | reverse complement strand
TTTCTTTCTTTCTTTCTTTCTTTCTTTCTTTCTTTCTTTCTTTCTTTCTTTCTTCCTTTCCTCTTTCTTTCTTTCTTTCTTCCCTTCTTTTGTACTATGGATTGAACTCAGGGCCTTCGCACTGAGCTACTTTCTCGACACTTTTAAAATTATATTTTTTATTTTGAGACAGGGTCTCAACAAATCCCTAAGTTGCCCAAGATGGGCTAAAATCTCCAGCATCCCATCACAGGCCCCCCAAATGCTGAGATTAGAGGAGTGTGATACCATACTCAGATTCATATATAATTGTTTATGTGTTTCTTTATGTATCTTCCATACCAGAGAATTTTCAGCAACAGGTAGATTTGCTTCCAATGCCACAGAGAAGATGGAATGCCAAGCTGTTTAGGAAAGGGTCCCTCAATTTTTGATAAATTCCACTGTACTCCATTTAACATAAGCAATTTATCTGGGATAGTTTGTGTTCACTATTACTCTTAAAAGTTTGCCCTCTGGAATGACACAGTCTAGTTATACCAACCAAGGTCTACTGAAACTTGCCTCTGCCTCTTTTTCACAGACTTGTTCCTGTAATAAAAATGTTCCATGAACAGAAGTTGATACAGACAAATTCCAGTGACATTGCAATTCCACTGCAATATAGTAACAGATCACATCATTTCATAATTCCTGAGAATCAAAATAGGGTGGTAAGATTTGGGAAAGGGTATGGGCTCAAGATTTATGAGTTTCCACTTAACTTCATATCTATCATATCTATCATATCTTCATATCTTCATATCTATCATTACTTTTGTTACACATTCTGGACTGTTGGTACCTTTACTGGGGATAACAAGACAAGATGGAAATGTTAACACAGTTACCACAACACCTGAATGTGGAATTATACAGAATTTATAACCTTGTAAATACTTCTGGACTGGAGACATATTTAAGTAACCATATGACCAGAAGAAATGAGAAGTTAGTCCTGTCAAATAACTACATCAAATATAATGCCAAATTTTTGTTGAAAATAATAGCACTTCCTATGACAGTTACTATGTTACACTAGTAATTTCTCTTTTGGAAAATTTTAAGATTTTTAGAAGTCATACGATATTAGAAGTCATAAGATATTGGTATATCTTAGGTAGCACTAGTTAGTATGTACAAAGTAACCCAAACTGAATATCCAATTTAATCATTTCTCTAAAGATGCCAACACACTGATTTCTATTGGTTTGTTGAAGGGAACAGTTAATGCTTAATTGTCTGATTGACCTTGCATGCCCATGTCTGGTGATCTAAGCAACTACTTTGAAGATAATAATATGTATAACAACTATTGTCAATTTCCTACCACCTTGTTTTGAGATTCTGTATCATGTTTACTGCTTTTTGTTGTTTTATTTTTGCCTTTTGTTTGTTTTTTCTTCTTTTTAAAATAAAATAAAACAGTCTTTGTAAAATTGTCCTACTTCCAAACATGTCTGTATTCTTATCTTCTTTAATCACAGATAATACAACATAGAAAATTGAGGTTGATGGAGCAGGGTGTGGCATGGAAGAGGCATGCAATAAGCATTTATTGAACCAAATATTGAAATGAATGTTGCCTGGGTGCTGTCGATGGGGCTAGCTTGTGTTTTCAGGCTCCTTTTTTGGGAATTTTCTCCCGGGAGCACTGCTCATGCTCAGAACTATTAATCTGCTTTCCAGTGTCCTTCATCTACCATCCAGGTCTGAACTCAAACAATAGAGAGCTTTCAGGTTTTCTGTTCAGCTTCTCTCTTCTGTAAACCTTTCTAGTGTTCAATTGCCTTGTCTATCTTCAAATTTTAAAAAATGTTTTTGGTCTCCTTTATTGCAGGAAACTTTAAAATTTCTGAAATTTCACTCTTGAATTTCACTCCATTTCCCTTTAATGGATCTTGTCCCTGCCAGGGACCCGTTGCTGGTTCTGATTTCTGCTTGTTTCACCAGCCACATGTGGTTTCAGGTTATTTCCACAGTCTCCTCAGTCCTGTAAATCATGGAAAAGTGGATATTTTCTGCTTTCTCTGTTTTAGCCAAACCGAGAAAGTTTGATGGATCAGGGGAGGGGGATAAGATTCAGTTACTCTGTAAGTGAAGAAAAACTTAAGTCCTGTGAAGAAGGATTGTGATTTATGAAGAGTCAGGAAACCAGCATGGAACCGAGTTCCAGCACAGCCAGTTATGAACTGTCTTCCCAGAGGCTGATTTCACAGTGATGGGTACCCTACAGACGGACGGGCATCCCCAGGGCCCAGTAGCCTGAGGGGCACATTTTCTTCACCTGTCATTAACACAATGAGAAAGAAGTCACCTCTATAAAGCTTTTTCTTTTCATTGTGAGAATTTTGAAATCATTTTACAAACAAAAGGAAAATAAGTCGATTGCCTTTACTTCCTCCCCTAGGATTTAGAGGTTATTAAAAGCTACCATAAGTGCAGAAAACAGAATGAATTTGAGGGAACATCTTCAGATTGAAAGTGAGCCAAATGATCTGAATGTTGGGAATTCTGGCAAGAGTACAGGAAGTGGATGCTGTCTCGCTTACTAATGTCATATAAATTGAAGTAAACAGTCATAACAGAAAGCATAAAGTACTCTGTACTCTCTCTCACCCTACTCCCAAACTGATGAAAAAGAAAGCCAGTGAGTAGCTTTTAAAAATTCTCAATAAAGATATAATCATAGTTTACCCGCTATTTTTATTTTTCCTAGAATAAAGGAGACTAAGAACATTTTAAAAAATAAAAATAGACAAGGTAATTGAATACTACAGTGGTTTACTGAAGAAAGAAGCCAAACAGGAGAGGAAAAAACAGTTATCTTTGGTCTCTTTAAAGACTCCTGAAGCAGGACAGATTGTGGCCTTCTTATAGATGAATCCAGATCTATGAGAGTCTCTGCCTTTGCATAAGAACTGAAAAGAGAACTGACCATGGTCTGCAATATGAGAATTGCTGAAAATGAAAGAAAAAGAGAAGGTCTAGACTCTGAGAAACTTATACATGACTGTTACTGATAGCATGACTCTGCTTCACTCTGATAGATCTCTGGTCCCAGCTAGGGACCCTTTGCTGGTCTGAAAGCACATGCCTCATGCCCAGCCCTCCTTCTCTGAAGATTTTCAGGAGCCAAAGAGCATCAGTATAGACCTCCAGAGGAAACTTGCTGAGGGACACAGGGTACGCAGAAAGAATGCAATTTTTTTTTCCATCTCAACTATATTTTATTAGGTTTTTTCAAGCCACACACAAATGCTACATACTATGTAATTTCATTTACATGACTTTCTCAGAAAGGAAATTTTAGATAAGGGGAATAGATTTCCAGGTTTATGGGATTATAGGAGGTAAAGACAGAGGTTGACTATCAAATGCATAATACAAATACATCTTTTTAGTGGTGAGATAAATGCGAAGTGATTGGTGCTTCCTGTTTTGGAAAATTTTTTTCATCACTAACTCATATATATCTTATCTATTTTTGTTCTGTAAATCTTGGTAGACTATTTTTCAATAATTCGATGCATTTCCTCGAAAGTCAATTGAGAATGACTGAGCGGGCGCTGTGTCGCAGAGCTCAGTGGTGCCAGTGACACCCAAGTTCGGGAGACTGGGAGACTGTCATTTACTGGGATGTATCTCTCTGGGCTGCAAGTACTTGATGTTTTGATGTTTATGAAATTACCTCACAGGAGGAGGGGCAGCAATTCGCTATTAGAGTCCTTTCCAACAACAGCACTTAAAAATTGAGAATAACAAACCACAAGACAAAGTGCATGTCATCAGTGAATTACTATGGCAAGAGGAGAATTGAACATGCTCTTTCAGAAGGATCAGAACATATTTTTGAAATACCTACCATATGTGCTACACTTGGGAGTTGGAGAAAGTCATGTAAACTATGATTCTGTCTCTGAAGGAGATTACAGAATTTATATTTAAAACTTGTTCACCAAAGCACTTTAAGTATGCTTGAGAGTATGCTTAACAGTATGCTTATGAGTCAGTGTGTTTATGTGCTGGTAAATCAGCTCTCCCCCAAAAGCAAAACTAAATCAACCTTGACTTGTAGTTTTCACCATTTTCTGTGGTAGAAATACTTGCATTGTGACCATCACTGAACACGGATTGCAGAGTTGAGAATAGATGGGCACAGCTGTCTCACAAGTAAGTACAAGCCAGCTGTAGCACACAGATGACAGTCACCCTAGGTGACTGGAGAAGAGAGGCCAGCCAGTCAGTCTATTATCAGGAAGGCTTTAATAGGGAAGGCAGGATATCAACAGGGAAAGATCATTGTACGGTAACCCCACCCCATACCTACCACCATGCTGGGGATTAAACCAGAGCCAAGCAAGCCCTCTACCACTGAGCTACATCCCCAGCCCTTGCAAGGTAAACCCTTAAAAGATAAAGCTACTTGGTTAGTTTCCCCAACCTCTCCACATCCCAGCATAGCCTGTGGATATATTCTATAAAGAATAGAGAAGATCTATTATAACACTCAATAAAGAAGTGTTTACTGGATAACGGAAACAAATAGGCTGAAAGGAGGGAGAAGACTTTTCTACGCAGAGCTTCAAAACAAAAGGAGGAGAGATCAAGTGTGACCACAGCCTAATGTGTCAACGCTGGCAGTGGATGCAGAACTACATTTGTTATATGTTTCATTTTCTGCTTTCTTCTGTATATTGAAAATATACCATAATAAAAATCATTTAAAAATTTTAAAGCTGAGAAAAGGGGAACTATGTGAACCAAAGTACAGAAGCAAAAATGAATGTAACCCAGAGGCTTTGATCTGATCAAAGTAAATGTGGCAGGAAACAGCACAAAGCGAGGCTGGGCATAAGAATGTAGATGAATGGGAACCAAACCCTAATGAACGGCTGCCTTTCACACTTCCTAAGTGCTACAGCGTGTAATGCATTTGTTAAAGTTGGTATTTCTGTATATATGGAGAAAAATTATTACAGTGAATCAAAGAGAGAATTGGGTGGGGGAAAGAAACATTTCATAGGAAAATAAACTGCTTAAATTAAAACACGTTATTGTGAAATGAAATTAACAGGATCAAGTTGTTTATTACCGCAGCTGCCTCTATATTGAGTACACTCCCAGTTATCCAGCCCCCTCTCCCTGCCCTGAAGGCATACATATTCTCAAGCAGCCTAAAATAGTGTCCAGTGGGACAAATGTAAGGGTCCCTTGAATGACAGTCCAGTGTCCCATTCGTTGCATAAAACAAAGGAAAAATCGTACGTAAATTTACACTGTGTTGGAAGTCTATTGTTGATACAAGGAAAGTGAACAAAATGTAATAATCACAGCAAGCTGGCATGAAAGGCTCAGGAAAGAATATAAAAAAGGGCATTCTCCACTCCGCTTTGTATACTTCAAATCACTGTATTAGCATCATGTGGTATTAAATAACACCTTAGAAAATAACCCTGAGCACAAAAGCTCCCAGAAAACAGTCATTGTGTTGTCAACGCACTCTACATAATGCACTCAGCACCCTACAGTCATGGATGGATTCACAGTAATAGGAAGGCAACAGCAAATACTCGCCTGAAACACAGGATTTCTGGGGCTGGGGATGGAGATTTCTTTATTCCTTCAGAGCCTTCTATATAAAGTTTGCGTAGACCAGCTGCATTAAAGTCTATGTGAAAATACAGGACATAATGGTGGCTATCTTTTCAGTGAAGGAGTCACCAGTCAACAATCAGAAATCATTTTTAAAAAGCTGGACTGGGGGCTGGGGATTTAGCTCAGCGGCAAAGCGCCTGCCTGGCAAGCGCAAGGTCGTGAGTTCGGTTCCCGGTACCGGAGAAAAACAAAAATAAAATAAAATAAAATAAAATAAAAAGCTGGACTGATAAAGAGTGCACCAAGTGATACACAGTTGTCACACATCTGGGATACATTTTATTGACAAATAGTCGGGACACGTTACACCAGTCCTCAGCGTTTTCCCCACAGATAATGCAGCCCAAGCTGCACCCTATTAAATGTTCTTTTCTAATTCTAATCAGTAACTTCACACAGTCATTTCCCCTTCTACTAGATGGGCAGCCTTCATGAAAAATTTAAAATATCTGAAGGAATAACAAGTTACCATGGGATTTCTCCATTCAGATGATTTTCCTCCTACCAAAAATTAAATACTGTAATAGAAATTTTAGAGGAATAATTTTTCTTCTTACTCTGTTCTTCCTTGCCTACCAAGTCCTGATGTTTTCTAACTACCATCTGTTTTCCTTTTTTTCCTGTATTTACAACCTTTGGAGTTTGTTGTGAATGAAGTTTCTATCAACTGGTATATCTAGTTCCTTTCCTTTCATCATGTTTTTGAAATCTGACATCTTTCAAATTATTTCTGTGTTTTTCCTCTAAGCATCTTTCTTCTTGTCACTTTGTTAGTACATGTTATAACAGCAAAGTAAAAGAACATATTTTTGAGAACAGCTGTGGGCTGCATACTTAAATGTGGCTTCCCAGAAATATAGATTTAGATGCAATATTTCAGATGTGGCCTCCTAATAGTTCACGTGACATAGTGTTATTTCCTGATTGCTAAAACAATATCTTCTACTCAGTGAAGTAGGGTACCAAAATGTTTCCAGTTATCTTTCCTCCAATGCTAGTCTCTCTTCAACCTGTTCTGGGGCTGGCCATCCTTATTTAAACTGGTACTCCCTTTAACACATATTCTGTATATTCAGTGCTTGCCTCTTGTTTACACTTTTCAGAATTTACACACATTTTCTTCGTATCTCTTTATTAGGTCCTTAAGCCAACTCGTCCTTTTACAACTTTTATTAAGATTTAGTGAGATATTTTACTAGTCTTAGAATTCCTATGATTCAGACTACAGTGAATTCTCTGAGGCTTAGATAGGACATAATCTATAAATTACATATATTTAAGTGAAAATAACACACCAAAAATTAAAATGTAGAATTTGAGATTTCATTAGGCCATCTTTTCTTCTCTGTGTGTTTCCTGATAGATATATCTTTTGAATAAAAGACAACATATGAGTTTTAAGTTTTTAAGTCATAGATATAGTCAAACAATATCTTTCTGTATATCTAGATGACTTTTAAATCTAGGTCCCTCAGAAATCTGACATCTTTAGCATCCTGTTTTTAGTGTTCATTTTAGTTTTCTCTAAATGATGCTACAGTATATATTATGTGTAATTATCTATAGTACTATAGTCAGTGATCATTCACTAATTTAGCTAGTTATTATAGTTAATATGACATATTGGAAATTCTAGTTTAAAAATGAGTTTGAAATGGTACATTTTTCATATTAGATAATCAAAAATCACTTCAAAGTAGCCTTGTGAAGTGCAGTTTCTTTTCTTTTTTTAATTATTATTTTTATTTTTGAGATAGGATCTTGCTATGTAGTTCAAACTTGACTTGAACTTACTATGTGGCCCAGGCTGGCTTGAAATTTGATCCTCTTGCCTCAGCCTCTTGAGTGCTGGGATTACAGGTGGACCACCACATCTGCCTGAAGGAGCATTTTAAATATAAAATTTTATTCTTGTTCTTATACTAGAGCAGCTTAACGTATGCTACAAAAACTTTTAAGAAACTTCCATTGAAGTTCAGTAATAAGATCCCTCTGGTCTTGTTTAGATCCCTGGCTTCAATAACTTTCAGAAATATTTGCCTATGTTACCCAGAATGACCTTCTTGCATTTCTATCTCAGACCTGTCCCTAGATTCCAAGTGTTGTATTTGACAGCACCTCTTGGATGCCAAAAGAAATGTCACATTCTACATCAGAGCTAAACTCAAGGCCATCCTCTGCAGACCAAGTCCTTCTCCAGCGTTCTACGCGTTAGTAGACAGCACCAGTGTCTAGTCAGTTGTGCAGGGCAGAAGCCTAGCAGTTGCCATTGATATCCTCCTGCTTCTTTCCATTCTATCTAGTGTCACACTCAGTTCTATCAATTTGTATTTACTAAATAATTTTCAGATCGGTCCAGTTCCCTCTATCCTCATTGTTAGCCACACATATGAAAAGCATACCACTGCTTCTTCTTATTCATAAGCTAACTGTTCAGGTTTGTCTAGGATTAAAGGGTTCCTAGAATAAGGGACTTCTAGTTCTACACTGGCACAATCCTGAGTAAAACTCAATGAATTTTTTGCCCTAATTACTGATCTCTTTGCTTCCACTTTTACCTGCCTCCAATCTTTACACTGAAGCCAGGATGATTTATTTAAAATGGACACTAAACACATGAGAAATCACTTCTTACTTGTGAGAATGTCTAAAATTAAAAAGGCTGAGCAAAGCAAGTGCTGATGAGGAGACAGAAGAAACAGAATATATTAAATATATTGCTTTTATAATATATTGCTTATGGAAATGTGTGCTAATCAGATTTCTGCTACTATAACAAAGTACTTAAGAAAATCAACTTAGAAAGAAGAAAGGTTTTTGGTGGCTCCCAGTCTGTGGAGGTTTCAGCCTATGATGGACTGCCTTCATTGCTTGGGCCTGTGACTCATTGGCACATTGTAGCAGGGAGCATATGGTGGAGCAAACTCTTTGCCTCATGGCTGGGATGTGAAAAAAAGACTGGCCTCCCAACGTGCCCTTCAAAAGCACTTTCCCAATGATACTACCTCCTACTGAGCCTTGGTGGTCCTTCCTGTTAACTGCAGCACAGACAGTGCTGGGAATGTTTCACTTTAAGTGTTCTCAGCAGAACATTGAGAACTTGCATTTTTGGCCCCATCATGCTCTTCCCCCCTTTTTACTGTGTATAAATAAAGATACAGACCACGCTGGGTTGTCGCTGCCTCTCCATCAGAGAGGTCAGGTTCCACCTGGTCCCAGCTTTCCTTTTAATATGTGTTTAGTTTTTTCCTAATCTCCCATCACCTGCCTTAGGACTCTGCTGGCTGTGCAGGTCATGGCACATCATGTATAAAAACACCTCCCCCCAAGTCTAATAATGTCAATCTCCTGTTTAAAATACTTCAAAGCTTCCCATTACTTCCAGTAAACACCAATATCTTAACATCTGGCCCTGCCTGCTCTTTGACCCCAGCTCATGCCACTTCCCTTATCCTCAGATCCAACCCCATGGGCCCTGTTTTTCCCTCTTTCATTGCATCTGCAACCTCAGGGACACTGTACTTGCTTTCAGTTTTGCCTGGAATGATGTCCCATTGTTCATACCTGTTGCTCCGTCAAGTAGGAAGGAAACTGCCAGTTGTTCAGGGAAGCCTTCCCTGACCCCTGGATTGCATCAGTGTTGGCATGATATACTCTCCTCACATCTCCCATACAGTAGAAGTACCTTTATAGCATTTATTGCAATTTGTAATTATATATTAGTGGGATATTTTGATAAATGTCTACCTTACCACTAGAATTTATGCACCATGAGGTTAAAACAATTTGTCTTAGTCACTAGGGTATCCTAGGACTTCACACAGTGCTGGGCTTAAAGTAAGACTTGATAAATATTTACTCATTCAATGAAAACTGCAAATGATAATAGTCCTCCCACGTTATGATACAATAGTATGCCTATTGGTCTATCTATGCAGCCTTATTATTTAAATTCAAATTGATCAGCAAAGATTTTCAATTTCTAAAACTTATGCATACTTTACAGTAACATTTTCCCACCAAAGTCAAGCAAATCACTTAGCTATTTTTTTGAGACAGACAGAAAACTAAAAGTATAAAAACCAGCTGCAGGGTAAAATTCATAAGATCACATTATCATGATATTGCTAATGACCTTTAGAAGTTGAATTGTTAAATAAACTTCTATTTCCACTATAGTAATACACTGAATTCTGTCTTTGTGCAGCTTATTTGATGAGAACTGAAATATGTTCTTTAAAATCCACAGTATGCTCTTTTAATAAAGAAGAAAGAGCAAAGTCATTATACAGATACCTCAACAAAAACATTATGGCCTATTTGGAAATCATTTGATAAAAGCTTTTAATGACACTCTTGAACACATTACAGATAGGAGTTACAGAGTATTTCCTGTGAATTTTTTTGTTTTACTGTTAGCAACTCTCAGAAAAGTGGAGCATTTTTCTTTACAGATGTGCAATCTATCAGAATAATGAAAACTAAGATGTTTTGAACTAATAATCAAAAGATGCTATCTAAAATACTTTGGACAGGTAAATGACCTGTACAAAAAAAGAAAAAAAATCACCACATAAGACAGTAGTTGATCTGAAGCTCTTGTTAAAATACTTGGTGTAGCAAAAAAATAAGGTCCTCTCATATTGGTGGAAGTGAAACCTATCTTTGTAGAATTGGTGTTGATCGGTAAGTTGCTCATAGTGAGGATTTGCTTCCAGGAAAAGTTGCCACTGCCAATGAGCACAGACATTTCCTTTTTGACAGAAAAAGCAACAAAAAATAATCTGTTTCCATTTCTTTCATCTTAGCTGCCAGAAAACTAAAAATCAAATTCAACTCACAAGTTCCCTGCTGTTTTCAGATACCTAGGAACATTTATTTTTGTAGAACACTTTGATTTCTTGTTATATCCCATATTAAAAATCTGTTTTCTAATTCTTAGGTAGACGGAATAAGCTTCTATAAAAGAATTAATCTATACTGAATTAGAAAAAAATTAAATAGTTTAGTATCCTTTTAAATATTTGCAAGTTACTGATAAACTTTTCTCTGAAGAGCAACTGAAAGCCAGAGCCAACCAGGCACATCCCTTAGTTGTAGGAGTGACTCAGTAAATGTTAGCCAAGATGGGTGAAATTACTAAAGAAATTCTGAATCGATTTGCTAACTTCTCCGTCTTCTGCTTGGAGCTAAAATAATCTGTAGTACACTTGTACTTTCAGACTTAGCTACCAAATTCATACAGAAGCTGGAAAAGCTGTGAGCCAAAATAAACCTTGCCTCCTTAAAAAAAAAAAAGGAAAGGAAAAGCTAACTGATCTTAAGAGGAGAAAAAAATGATTTTCAAAACTTTAAATTTAAAATGGACTACTTTTCTGTGATGAGTTTGGGGTCAGAGCCCTAAAAAGACCTACTGCTGTGAATGGTAATACATTACACTTTTTGAAACCTAGACTATAGCAACTACTTGCTTAACTTTAAAATCTATCAACTACATTAAGTCAACAACATTCCCCTGACTCTTACTCAGTGAACTCTTTAAAGTACTCTTAATAAAAACTGTAGATGATCACAAGTACTGCATCAGAATACAGTAATGCAGAATTCATGACAGGTCTTGTCAGCTGGGCCCATGTTAAAATGGTTTCTAACTCCACTGGTAGGATCTATAAGTGGCTAAATACCTTTATTGTTTTTACTAGCCATGTCAGTAACTGTCTACTTTTACTAACTTTTTAAATCTCATAATCACTTACTTGGTTTTACTGTAACTTTAGATAAAGCACATATATAACTCATCAACCAGCCATACATTCCCACTTGCCTTCCTCCCTTATTTTTTGATCTGACCTGAGAACCAAGTCCTTTCTTCCTAATACACACAAAGAATAAATTCATTCTCACCAGACCATAGCTTTTAACCTTGTGCTCAGAGTTCACTCCTATGAATTAGCAATCACAGTCAGGCATGAGTTAATGGAGAACAAGAACCTGTTCTCCCATTTATCAAACATTTCTGAGAAGAGATGAATTTTCATATTCCAAATTTATATGACAGTGAAATCAGGATGATGACTTTCTCTCTCTCTTTCTCTCTGGGTGTTAATTATTCATTGAAAAGCTTTTTAAAGACACAGTTCAATATTTCTTTACTGACTCACTGTTAATAAAATTGCAAGTAGTAATTGGAGAGCTTGACTCTTTATTATGGCACTGTTTTATTTCTAAATCACTTTAAAGCCATTTTCTGCAAATGTGAACAGGCACCATTCCTTGTACACTGAGGTACCATCACTAGCCACCATTATAGCAGGACTTGCCCCAGCCATTATTCCTATATTTGTGCTTGGTTGGTATTGACCAATTCACTTTCTCTCTCAGCATCTGCCTAGCCCAAGGAGGGCAGAGGATACACAAGTACAAAGAAAACAAGGATGGCTGGCCCAGAATTTTCTCGCCTGGTTTTCCCACATGTTGAGTTATTATACCTGAGAGAAACTGTATAGAAAACAGCCAAGCATGGTAACAGAGGAGTCCTCACGTATAGCAAATCTAAAATTTCATTAAGTGTTGTTTGGGATGCTGTTAATGTTATTACAGTAATACAAACATCAAAGGAAATCAGATCACACACTTGGGGAAATCATTCCCTGCTGGAAATCCTGTTAGCTGACTTCAATTATGCTGTGATTTTGCTCATTCAGAAGGCTGTGTCAGCCTCATTATCTCATCTCCAAATCTCCTGTTTAATGAGTGTGCATGGATTTGAAACCCATCAAGTTAAGTAAAATAAAATTTTAATCTTGTGCTTGTTTGGGTTCAGATCATAGAAGTATCAAAATTATTCTGATGGTGAGAACTGTGTCTGTGGCAGTGGCTAGAAGATAAACAAGAAGGACTGAGTCAGAAAGGAGCACTGTAATGGAAAGGCTTAAAAGGGCTCACAAGTCGATGTTTCTTTAAGGACTAACATCTGTTTTGTGAAATACACTTGCGATTTGTTAAATTCTCCCCATCTTAGTCTCTGAAAGAAAAACATGTGCATAAATACATTCAATATATATATTCCTTTCTTATTTTCACTTTTATTAAGATAAATGTTAAATATAGAAAAGTAGAGAGTCTAGCATAATAAATACATGCCTATCATCTTTAAACATAATTGTTACCATCATAGCATATGTTTGTCATAAATTTAAAGAATTTTAAAACTAATTTGGGCATCATGATATGATGTCTCTATTCTTACTACATAGTAAATTTTTACTACATATGTGTAGTAAATTTTTTAAATTTGAGTTTATTACTACATATGTGTAGTACAAAATGTTTCCATTCCTTGTTTCCATTCCTTGGGAGGAGCTGGTATGTATACATAAAGCATCTTAATTCTTAATTCCTTTTATCATCCCCTTTCCCTTCCTCCCTCCTCCCTCTACACACCTCTTGATCTCCTTCCCTTTTTTGACCATGCTGACAGTACATAATGTTGCTATGCTGTGTGTGGAATCGGTATATGTATATAACACATCTGAATTCCTTTGATTATCTTTTATCAGTTCCCTTACTTTCCCCTCCTTCATCTCTTGATCCCTTTCCCCTTTGAGAAAGGTCTATCTCCCTGCTTCCTATTCTCTACCTTTTATTCTGCTCTTTAGTTTTACTCCGGGTTTCTCATACAAAAAAATCTATTTTGCCAAGAGTGGTGGCGCACGCCTGTGATCCCAGGACTTGGAAGACTGAGGTAGGAATATCCTTGCAAGTTTAAGACCAGCCTGGGCTACAAAGTGAGCTGAAGGCCAGCCTGAACTTCATAGTGAGAAACACACACACAAAAAAAAGAAAAGAGAGAAAGAAAAAGAAAAACTGTGTGATATTTAAGCTTGTGTGTCTGATTTATTTTGCTTAACATGGTGGCCTCAAGGCGCACCTATTTTCCTACAAATAACTCAAGTTTATCTTTCTTCATGCCAGAAAAGTACCCCATTGTTTGTAAATATCACATTTTATTTATTCATTCATCTATTGATGGAGACATTAGCAGCCTTCAAGATGTAGCTGTTATGAATTGTGCTGCTATAAACATGGGTACGCATGTGTCGCTGTAGTATGATACCTTTAACTCTTGGGAAGTTACCTAGAAGAGGACTAGCTGGGTCAAATGCAATTTCTAGTTTTAGTTTAGGGTTTGTTTTTTTTTTTTTTTTTTTTTTTGGTTGTACCCCAATACTATAAAAGGGTTCCTTT
>NW_004955428.1:18393200-18527135 GCF_000276665.1 Chinchilla lanigera | reverse complement strand
ACATTAGCAGCCTTCAAGATGTAGCTGTTATGAATTGTGCTGCTATAAACATGGGTACGCATGTGTCGCTGTAGTATGATTTTTAATTCTATTGGGAAGAGAACAAGAAGGGGAATAGCTGAGTTAAATAGAATTTCTAGTTTTTTTTTTTTGAGGAATCTCCACATTGATTTCCAGAGTGGTTGTACCCCAATACTATAAAAGGGTTCCTTTTCCCCACAGTATCTCCAGCATTCGTTATTATTTGATTTCTTGATGATGGCCATTCTTTCTCAGATCAGATGAAATTTCAGATGTACTTCTAACCTTCAGTTATACTTTAAAGCTCACCTTATTATATTTCAAACATGAGATTGGTAGCATAAAAATGCTATTTTTTAGCATTTAATTAAAAATGTTCTTTCCTTCTTTGTTTTAATCTCTGTAAAACAAATTTTGCAGGCAGCCCAGGGTAAGTGGAAATGATTTCTATTGCAAAATAAACAGGGAGATATTCATTTTCAGAAGTTTTGACAGAAGTACAGAAACAAATGCCAAGAGTGAAATGACTTGAATGTTAAAACATAATAATCAACCTGACTCTGTAGTATATATGTTGGTCTGAAATGCTGATCATGAAAATGACTTGATTAATTCAGTAAGTCTTTTGTAGGTCCTGGTTTCCAATGGTAAGCATAGCAAGGACCTACCAATGACTACTGCAGATGGCTTCTCTGTATTTCTCTGAGGACTTATTAGGGATGCCCTGCCACTAGGTGGCACCTCAGCTCTGTGGGGCATCTTGCCATCTGGGGTGGGGCAGAGAGAAATGGAAACCTCCATTATTACCAAACAGACCCTTCTTAGTGATGTCACAACATGAGAATACAGACAGCTTTTCTGGGAAGAGAAATCTGAATTGCAGCACCCCAGTCACTGGTGTGGAGCATCTCCTCAAACAGGCCTAGGGACATGCTGTGTAAGTGAGTTTCTCACCCACAGTAACTAATTCCACATTTTGGACCCACCAACTCTGTCAATAGTTTTGTATCTTCCAAGTACATATGTACCCAATTTTGCAAATGACATTTAACAAGAATATCCAAATTGTGGTTTAAGCCAGTGAAACTTTTTAAAAATTTACTTGTAATAATCAAGTAATTATACTGGTTATAATTCAGAAAAAAGGATTTGCTGCTAATTTGTGCAAAATAAGTATTTCCTCAAGGAAAGTTATTTCAGTTTTAAAGTGTTCTCAAATAAGAAAATCTTGCCTTTAGTATTGTGTTGTGAGATGCTAGAGCAATGATTTCCAAGCATGATATTTTCTGAGTCCTGATAAAATGAGAAAAATAAGGGCAATATTTTCAAAGTTAAATTTATTAAATTTAAAGAACTAATCTCCAGTATGAAATTGTCTTTTTATTTTTTATGTCTGTGTAGTTTTTCCAGTGTCAACATTTTCATCCTTTCATAAGATTATGAGGATAGTTCAGCAATGGCCATGGCCAAATTTAACACCAAAATTACATAAGCCTATGTAATGTATTTTTCATATTGGAAAGAGAATATGTTCATACTGAGGCTGTTATTGCTATATAGCACTCCAGCGCAGAAGTTAGTACCTAAATTTTAATCTTTTCTTTGTTACTGATGGCATCTCTGCTCCACATGCCAATGGGTGGTTCACCTGGGCAGGAGAAACCACTTGGCTAGTGTGGTTAATTAAGGCCAATAAGATATAAGGAAAATTTAATGGGATGGGGGAGAATCTTTTAGGAAGAATTCATTCTCCCCTAAAAGTGACACATAGGGAAGAAACATTTTTTGTTTTGCTAGACATTGCTACCTCTGCAGATAAAGTCTGATACCTTGTCACCCACCATAAAACCACAATGGAAACTAGAACAAAAGGAAAGGCAGCTCACGGAGGTCGGCAGTGCACAAAGATGGAAGGAACTTGAGTCTCTGATGATGTGGACAGGCTTGGAGCCATCATACTAAGATGTGAACATGCTTCTCTTCAAATCTACAGAGCCTGAAATTTTTTTTCCCTTAATCATACCCAAAATATTTTGACGGATAATCTATGTTTTTATTGCTTAAGTCAACATTTGAAAAAAAAAGAAAAAAGAAGAGAAAGACAAGAAACTAAAGGATAGAAACACCAAGTGTCAAAAATGAAGATAATTTTACAGCGATGAATAACAGGAACAAACACATGAGAAGTATATGCTAAGGAAGTAATCATTTTTGAAAAAATTTGTGCTTGTTAACCACACCAATGAGCTACAATAGTGTCATATCCATTGTGATTTCTTTCTGTTTAGTCTAGAACAAATTCTCGGTGTAATGCTAACATGTCCTTAAATAGAGCCATGCATCATTTAACAGCGAGGATATGTGTCAGGAGCCGCGGAAGCTGGAAGGTAATTACATGCACAGGACAAAGCCAGCCCGAGAACGCGGAAGCTCCAAGAACAGGGGAGCTCCTCGAAACACATAAACAAACCGTTATAGCTTGTTAACTGATTGCTGGGCAGGGAGGCAGAAATCAATCAACCTCTGGACGGTATAAATAAATGCTCTGCTGTTCTTGGGCTGGTTCCCCTTCTCCACTCGGAAGAGAGGGGCTCTCCACCTGATCCCAGCTTTTTGTCTCTTGTCTGTTTTCTCCTCATTCTCACAGTCGTTCCTTCCCGGGGTACAGCAAGAACCCAAGGGATCCCTACAGATATATTCTGAGAAATGTGTTCGTACGTGGTTTTGTTACTATGTAAACGCCATAGGGTATACTTAAACAAACCCAAATGGCTGTAATGTCACCAGGCAATATAATCTTATGGCACCACCATCATATACATAACCTGTCATTTGTGGAAGCCCCCTAATGTGACGCATTCTGTTAATGGTAAATTATACTGTTTTTCTCTTTATGGTAATAAATTCCTATTTAAAGTAAGATTTAACTGAAGATCAGTGTTAAGTAAATATTAGTGTAGTTGGTGTATAGATCTGACAGAAATTATGAAGTAGCTCAGGGATGCCTGAAATTCAGAGGCTAATAGACCACATGGGTAGAGAAGATACATATACCACTGCCATCTGGCTGGAACATTGCTTTCCAGTGAATTTGAGGATCTTTTTAATATTTCATCTCAGATGGACTTTCCAAGATAAATTAGACATGGCTGCATCCTTATCTGGGTCTTCATGGATCAATCTATTATTTCTATGCCTATGTACAGAACCCACATATTGTGCTCTTGCTTGGACTTTTGTTTGTTTGCTATTTTCAGTATCTTTCTGGCCTTAAAATTCCACCTTCCAACCAGCTCAAAGGTTTATTATTTCCATACTGTTATTAATTCTTAACCTTTTGAAAGAAACGCATCCCTCTCCTCCAGCTCTGGGTATAGTCCCATCGACCCGTCACCACCAGCTCAACAGCTTCCTTCCAGTTCTCAGGTCTCAGATCTCACTGAAGTGGAATGGGTCTCTTCTGCTGTATGTTCTCCCTCAGCATTGGTGAAAGGACGTCTCACACCTGCCTGTGGGTTGAGTACATAGGCGCTCTTTGAGAACAAGGAGTCATTTCAATTATCTTCATCTTATTAGCAAGTGCCTATCTATTAAATTGCACTAAATTAGAACCTAATCATTAATTGAAGTTAGTCTGGAATAAACTTGTGATCACTTTCATTTTAAAAGTTCTATTTTGTCATTTCACAGTAGTTTATATCAATTTTTCTTCATGTTTTTCTAAACAAATGAGTGTCTACTAATGGAAAGGATCTGAAGCATTATATTACAATAAAAGGACAATAGTTTAACTATCTAAAAGCAAATTTATTCCACTTTTTAACACATGCAGAAAGTGTTGAATTATATTCCTTAGAAGTCCACTCCAAATTTTTACCTCTGGTATTTACAGGAAGTTTTTCCTCACATTGAACTTAAACCACTTCAAGCTTCAGTTTAACTTGTTTCCTACTGGTCTAGTATCATAGTCTTCACAAGAAACAGCTGGTCGCTATTCACTTAATCTGCTGCAGTCACAGGAAAAGCCAGCATGCTTAAATAGCCTAGTGGTTGTGTCCTCACAGCTTTATTTTTTAAATCAAGAATCAGTTGGCATTTTATACTAACAAGGTAAATTTTTGATTATGTTTTTCTTCTTAAAGTTAAGCATAGTACACTTTTCTCATGAAAAAGATATTAATATTACAAGAGGACAGTACTTACTGGAGGAGAAATTCAAAGAGAGAATCCAGTGGAGTGTTTTTGGTTGGTTGGTTTGTTGAGATGGGAGTCTCGCTATATTGCCCAGGCTGGGTTTGAATTCCTGGCCTCAAGTGCTCCTTCTGTCTCAACCTCTCAAGTAGCTGGGACTATAGGTGTTCGCCACCATACTTGGCTGTAGAAACTGTTTGAAGAGGAAAAAATGGCTCAATTTGATTTGTGAAAAAAGAAATGTCAGAGTAATAAGTTTAAATGGATGTTCAAGGGTTACAACGTGATGAGGAAAAATAGCTGATTAGAGAAAAACTGCAGGAAGTTTATAATAAGTACCCAAGCACCCCGCTGGAATTAAGCTAAAGAAGAAGAGGGTTTGACTGAAGCCCAACCTGGCAGGCCTTGTTTCTGGACACCTTGCCAGCAGGACCGGATTCCCACAGTGATGACATTAAGGCGAGAAAACTGCATGCAAATGATGTGAGTAGTAATTAGAGGTAAAGCCATACGTTGTTTGCCTTGGAGAAACATTTGGTAGGAGTTGGCAGGAAATTACAAGAGATAAAGGAAGTGGTACGTGAGCTGTCTGTTGGTGTAACTGAATGTCATAGAGTGTGAAAATAATTTTAAGATGGAGGTTTATTTTGCTCATGGTTTTGGAGGTTGGTACTGGTGAGGTCTCCAGGCTCATCACCTGGACAGACAGAGCAGGTGTCCTAGCTCAGGCCTCTCTTTCTCTTCTTATAGTCATTATGGCCACCATGGGGGCCCCACTGTCATGAACTCACCTAATCTTAATTACTTCCCAAAGGTCCCACCTGCAGATATCATTAATATGTAAATTTTGGGATTAAACTTCCAGCACATGAATTCTGGCAGATATATTCAAACCATAGCATCATTAGGAAAAGAATTTGAGTTTCTAGACAGGTAAGTTACAAATTAACTCTTAGGAGAACTTGAAGAAAGCACTTACCTGTCATTGCTCCCACTGACTGGTTCCAACCAGACAGATAACAGAGTTTATAGTTGTTTGTCTCTGGCCATTGGCATCACTGACTAGAGTGAACCTCCAACACCACAGTTGGGAAGCCCAGCTTGCTGGTGACCATTGTTATTCTATCTGGATTTAATGCAATTGGAATAGCTTGAGGGTTAGATGATTTTACCTGTTTAGGAAATTTGGAGACTTGTAGAGAAAGAGCAGAAAGAGTAGGAATAAGAGTCAAAATATATGAGTAATAAAGATGTATGCTAATGTAAGGATATAATGGAATCTATCATTTGTTGCTTGACAAAGTCATCAAGTTGAACCACCTCCAAAAATATAAACGTGGGTGGCAAACAAGTATGATGTGTTATATTCATAGCTTGAAAAATGTATTGAGCACCTGTTAGAAGACATAATTAATGAAAGCTCTTGAAACAATACCTAGGATATAGTAGAACTTACATAGGTTTAGGAATCAGTCTTGCTTGCTCTCACCAAATGTAAAAGAATGGGCTAGATACTATGGCAATAGACAAAGAAGAAAGACATAAGTTTGCCCTCTCAGAGATATAAACCCTTGTGATCCCCAAGGAAGACAATTCTATTACTTTTCTTAGTTATATACAGTGGAGTCTCCAAAGCATTGAGTTTAACATCTGCCTACTTTCTCCCTATCATCCATCACTGTGAATGCTCAGAGGATTTCCTAAGAGGGAAGACAGCATGGGCTGCAACTACCCCATCATCTTTGCATAACACACACACACACACACACACACACACACACACCCTGTCATGCTACTGTTAATCACAAGACTTTCAGAAGATAAACACATTTTTGTCTTGCGTGGCATTCAGTTTTTTGTACATCTGAATAATGTAAATATACTAGAAGAACTGTTAAATTTATTATTCAGTGCCTTGAAGACAGCCTGACTCACATATAATTTTAATTCTCAAGAGAGAAAGGAGTTACTTTCCTCACTAAAGTGAGTCTTAGTTTTTTCAGCTGAGGTTAATAACCTGAGAAGAATTTCTCATATATGCCTGAATATAGAAGTACTTAAATTCTTGACCTTTCTCAGCTAAATGTTTAGGAATATAGTTTATGGTTTTAAAGCTTATTTAACATCAAGACATTATTTTTTAAAGTGTAACACATTTAAGGAATAAAATCCTTTGTTCCACAATGTTGACTAAAATATGGGAGGTATCCATGCAGATTATTGAGTCATGACAATATCAAAAGAGGTTCCTTAATGTAGGTTTCTATGAGGATAACAAAACGATGGTTAAGAATAAATGAACCCCAATGCAGGGATGGAGAACACATAAGTTCTACCATATAGTTAAATTGGATCAAAACATTTATAATATAGTTGAATATTCTACAGTGAGGTTGCTCTGAAAGCAGAGTCTGAGACAAGCACTGTTGTTTTAGCATCATTTGTTTGGTTGATAATCTCGAGAAGCAGGAGTGGGACACAAGAGGTGACAGGGAGGAACCGAAACCAAATATAGACAGCGTCATCACAGAGGTCTCTGCTACAAGCAGTAAGAGACTTGCTTCCGCTAGGAAATCCATGGAATGTCTTCAGGAATTGTCCATTCAAGGGGAGAGGGTGCTGGAACACTGATTGACTGTCTGTGTGCTCTATTGTTTGAGGTTACCTGCAAGATCAGACAAAGTCCTGGGGCAGAATGTGATCGTGAGAGGGAAGTGTCTGCCATAGCTGCCACTTGACATCAGAAACAGGCCAGGAAATTCGAAACAGGTACCACAAAAGTCACCCAAAGGTTTCTGCCAGCAATTGGTGGCATCTTATAAAACAGTGGTGACAGCCACTGGGCACTAGAGCTGGGACTAGAATTTGACTTCTTATCTGGGATGTGCTTCTTTCTGGTCTGTATCCCAGAGAATCCACAACCAGATATTCACCTGTGTTAGGCCTCTGCTCTCGGTGTGATTTGTGCCACGGTTCAAAGTGGAGTTCTCGAGTTCTTTTTGGCTTTCCATTAACTGATGTCAACAGCAGTGTTGTTTCTTTCCAAATGTTCTGTAAAATGCTAGTATCCTACATGAATAATAGATCATAAGCAGGACTCCATATCTCTATAAACAGTCTCTCTAAAAAGAGACTGTCTTTTGAGTAATATAATTGTGGTTTTTTTGTTGTTTGTTTTCGGAAACTAACACACTTTATACTCTGGGAAGTGTAGGTAGAGTGGGATTAAATCCCTTTAGACAAGAAAATTCACCTTTTTTTGGAGAGACCTGAACTGAGACTGGATTTTATTTTCTGGAAGCACTAGAACAATGCTGTAGGGCCTCATAAGACCCATAGGTGTAGAAATATTACTATTTTATTATTTCATGTCCACAATTATATGGACTCCAGTACCATAAGAGCTAATATGAACAATTTCAAGTAGGAAAGGCCTCTGTGAACCTCATAAGATTTAATTAGTGTCATCCTTAGAATCCAAGTTATCTTGAAATAAGGCCCAGAACTTTGATCTTTACACAATGTCAAGTCCAAGGATTCTCTATGGGAAATGATGTCAGTTCCCTCTCTAGGAGACATTTGATAATACTGGGAGACAGTTTTGACTGTCATAACTTTGCAGGGAGGCTACTGGCATGTAGTTTGTGGATGCCATGGATGCTGCAGGATATTCTACAAAGCCCAGGACAGCTCCACAACAAGAACTGCCAGTTCCAAAATGCCAATATTACCAATGTTAAGAAGTCCTGGTCTAGAAACATTGAAATCTTACTGCTATTGACTTTAAAAGATGAACACAGACATCCTTTAAAACCTTATGCATGCAAGTCATTCCTTTCCTGGCTTCTGTTTTCTCTGTACTGGCAAGGACATTGTCCTAAATAATTTCAACAGCCACATCCAACTCTGATTTTATGATTCTGGTCCTTTCATCGCTACATTATTTTATGTAAGTTTTTGGCACTGTAAGATTAATCTGTTCTTGGAAAAACTGAATGTAAACAGGAATTGATTCTTTAACATTTACTCTCAGCAGTAGAAAATTATTGAGTTGCTGTCGAGAGAGTAATATTACTGATTTAACTATGTTTTATGGTGAATTTTAATAAACACAAAAGATTTAAGTCACAGCACATGTAAGACAAATAAAAGACATTTTTTCCTTTCCCAAAGTCATTACCTTTCAGCTGAGTATCAATGGGTTCTGTGGGTGATGCCAACGCAGATTCAGAAGGTGTCAGCATGGAACAGAAGCTGGTGTGGGGGAACCTGATCCTGGGGTCTCGACCAGTGTCCCCATTGTCTGGGTACATGTATACTGCATGCATTTAGTGAAGGACCTTGCGTTGGTTGCTTTTTCTCTCATTACTGGGACAAAATACCTGATGCCCAGAATTAAGGAAGGAAAGGTTTATTTAGCTCACAGTTTGTGGAGGTTTCAGCCCATATTCAGCTGGCTCCAAGGCAGAGTGGCACATGGCAGAGGGCAACAGTTCATGGTAGTGGAAAACAGCAGTTCATGGTAGTGGAAAACAGCAAAAGCAACAAGAGCAAAAGGGAGGAGCCAGCAGCAGCCAAGCCTCTTTCCCTCTCTTATATTGTTTGCAGGCTACCCGCCCCAAGGTGGGCCTAGCAGTCATGCCCATAATCTCAGCATTGGACCACAAATCAATCAAAAAGCCTAGAAGCCCACCCCATGACTGCATGAGTCTTTGGGGGGACATCTAGACCCAAACCATAATAGACTTCAAAACACTGAACAGATCATTTTCCTTCTACTTCCAAAAGGAATAAGAATGCCTGTCCTAGGAAAAGCCATTCAATTACTGTAACTGTACACTGACATGAATGCAGAGTTTATTTCCTTCTGTTAGAAAACACCGAAGATGAACAAGATTACCACAGAGAGTCCTCTTGTAATTCTCACTGATAAGAACTAGAATATAGAAGACATAGAAATAAGCCTCATTAAGATTGTAAATGAGTCTAAACACAAGGAAAATTAAAAAATACAGTAAAGCTGGGCATGCCTGTGATCCTAGCACTGTAGGAGGCTGAGGCAGAAAGGTCAATCACAAATTCCTTGAGCTCAGCCTGGGTAACTTAGTGAATTTGTCAAGACTATGTTTCAAAATATAATATTAAAAAAGCACTGGGAATGTAGTATAGCATGAAGGTCACGTGTTCAGTGTCATGTGTCATAGCAGACTGAAATTTTCTACTGTGGGACAGCTTCTTTTAACAACCAAATTCCTCCTCATTGCAGTTGTTAAGCATGTCTGGAAGAAAGACAGACTGGTGCCTTTCCATCTTCCAAGTCACATTTCCTCTGCTGCTCCAAAGGTTCTTGTGAATGACAGATGCTCTCACATTATTTCTCACATTCAATTTCAACTTCTCCCAAGAGTCAGAAGCAGCAGTACTGTACCGGCACATTGGAAAATACCCTGATTGGATTAACCGAGTCCCCAGAGGCATTTTCTTCAGTGTTGTCCTTCCACCCCATCTTGGTTGCACAAGGCCCACAGATAAACTTTAAACTCGCACCTCTGTACTGTCAGGAAGTTCCGTGACACTCTAAGATTCAAAGAAATTTTAGCAGAGCATAATGCCAGCCTAAGCTACTAAAAAGTAATTTTAACAGGGATAAGTGTACATTCTGTGTTTGGGACTAAAATGGTAAACCTGACCACGTACAGTGTAGAAATCCAGTTTCATGGTAACTCATATGAGAAAGGCCTTATAGTATTAGTGTTAAATCTTAATGTGACTAAAATATGATAAACCGACTAAAATCCATGCATTAGGCTGTCTAAATAGAAAGACCACATCCAGATGGATGGAGATTATGATCCTCCTACTCAAATTCACATCAGGCTCAAGGAATCTCATTTTAAGAGGAAGACTTGAATATGACAAAACTTCCTGACATAATGGAAAAAGGATGCTAAGGCCGGTGAGGTATATTTGTCCTGTAAAGTGGGCAGCCACAGGCAGATGTGACAGCAATATCCAGACTGGTACTTGAGAGGGGTGGGGCCAATTTCATTTTGCTTCTGAGAGCAAAGCTTAGTCACAAGAAGCTATAGGGAGGCAGATGACTTTTGTCCTAATTGAAAAATTTTCTAACCATTAAAAATTTCTAATTTCATGATTATTAGTTACTTTCTGGAGTACGAACCCTCTTGTCTTGGTTACTTTCCTCTCGTTGCTGGGACAAAATACCTGACACCCAAAATTAAGGAAGGAAAAGTTTATTTTGCTTACAGTTTGTGGAGGTTCAGTCCATACTTGGCAGGTTACAAGGCAGAGTGGCACATGGCAGAGGGCTACAGCTCATGGCAGCAGAACACAGCAAAAGCAACAAGCACTAAAAGAGAGGAATGGCCGCAAGCAGCCTCTTCCTTTCCCTTACATATGCAAACTATCCACCCCAGGGCAGGTGTAGCTCTCACACCCATAATCAATCAAACTCTAAAAGCCTGCCCCATGACCGCATGAGGCTTTGGGGGGACCCACAGACACAAACCATAACACCTCTATTACTAAAACAAAATAAGCAGAGATTATTTAATCACAAATTAGGGATAATAAACACGGAGTTCCTAAATCCATTCCAACCCTAAGAAAAAATGAAGTTATTTCAACAATCCTCTGTAATTATGACTGCTTCCCTTAAAGAGCTAGTAACAGTAGAAGTTAACATAGACTCTGGATGCAGATAATGGAGGCTCAACTTCATAAGCCACCTGCAGTTTAATATTTGGGTGACCTTGAGCAAAGCTATTTTGACTCTCTGAACTTCAATTTCTTCATTTTACTAATGGGAATATACAAAGTACTGATCTCACAGGATAGTTTGAAGATTGATATAGTTAAAATATGAAAAGCACAATTCCTTGCACATCATCACACTATGTAAGAGTAATCCTTTGGACATACGACTAAAGTCCCTGAGACAGATAATTTGTTCAACCACTTCCACGTGGAGTATCTCTCACCAATTTCCAGACTGCCTTTCAGAACTTACCCTGCCACTTCATCTTTTTCCACAGCATGACAGGTGGCATTCAGGGGGAATTCAATTTTCTCTGAGTCAAATTGTAAAATGTGTACTAAATGTGTTCCTGACCAAACAAGCTAAACACAAATTTGCTGGCTTCTTGACAGTCAAATTCTTGAAGGATAAGAGCATGGAAGTCATGTATGTTTTATAGTTTTCAGGGCTATTAAACAGTAGCCACTAGGTGATTATGATGCTCTGCTCAGAGTACATGATCCTTGCATTTGTAGATTGAGCTATTCTTGCAAAAATAGCTAAAATTGTATGAAACTATTGTCTAAAGATAAAAGCTCTCCAGGCTGTTGTTAGTTGATTACAAGTGACTGAGAGATAAAATGGTGATAGACTTACAAATGGTTAAAGAGCTTGTCTGTTCAGCAACCAGGAACCAATTTCTGTAAGAGTCAAGTAAGGCACATTTTTAACTCTTAGGGACCTGACTGGCATTTCCTGTTCATGTAAGTGTTTTCCTGTTTGTTGGATCAGCTGTTTTCTTACGAATTATTCTACTCTGTTGTTCTACTAATTGATGATATATGGAAATTGCATATATTTTCAATGTCTGCAGCCTGGATTGCAGCTCTTCTGTCTTCTAACAAAGTGGCTTTACTGACAGACACTTCATTTGGGCCTTGTTAGTAAATGCCCCTGTGTGTGTGAATCAAGAGACTGCTAGAAACCAAAGCTAAAAGGAGTGTCAGGCCTTGTTGGTATTAAATCTGGTGAGGCTGGAGAAGGTGCAGGGGAATGGGATCACGCAGAAGCTTTCTGAGCTGTCTGTAAAGAAACTAGTCAATATCATCTCCTTAACTTCTTTGAATCTGTATGACTTAAAAGCAATCCCGAAACAAACAAACAAACAAAACCCAAAACCACAGTGGCTATAATATGACAACAATATTTTGTCAGTGTTAATCATTAACTTTCCAATATGGAATTTCAGGATAATCTTTTATAAAATGTATATAAAATTGGGAGGAAAGTAGACGTACATACAGTGGTGTGCTGATAGATGTTCAACAACCAGTCCTCTGATAAACTTTCCTCTTAGAAAGCCCGCATTTCTAGCCTTTGCTGATTTCTGTGGCAAGTACTCTCAGTGAGGCCGATTTTAGGCTATCGTCATGACATTGTTAACACGGAGCGGGGAAGAGATGTGTGAAGTCAGCTCTGAGGAGCTGGTACAGCTAAAAAACACTAGCCACTGGGTACCGGGTAACATTAAACTCATTATTTGGCACTTGTGAGACAGACTTTTAAAGTATGATTTTAAGTTAAAATGAGACTTGTCCTCCTATATGGTCTCATATTTAAATATATGAGTCAGGTTATTACTGTCAGGTCAGTAGGGGCTCTAAATAGTGCTTAGGTGTGGGTCCAGACTTTACTGCCTTCTAGTGGTGTAACCTGGGTGAGTTACTCACTCTACCTCCCTTGGACACAAATAATAGTACTTACTCTAATACTATATTGGGCTTAGCACAGTACCTAAGGATGTGGTTCTTAGTAGTAGGAGAAGTGACATAAGACTATTTAAATTACAAAATTCACGTTGGAAATATTGACAAGTCCAGTCTTTGCTTTCTCTAAACATTTCTTTCTCTAGACTAGGCTCATTTCCTAAAAATGTCCCCCAAACCAAACCTACTCCAAGGGTGAATCTCTCTCCAAACCAATTTTTAAAAGTCCATAAATATATTTATTGTTGCAATGTTATATTGCCATTGATATCCTAATAGCAATTCTGTATACTTGTGATTATTTTTCATGTACCTTCTCCTTCCCCTAGTTTGCTGTACTGCCACAGAATACTCATCATTGTACCAAAAAATAAAACCCCTTTACATAGGCATGTATCTCCTAAGAAGACACAATGTAGTAAATTAAAGTTAAAATAAATTTGAGTATGATTATTTTCTAATTATATTAATTTTAATGAAGCTGGATTCTTTATATATGTAGCTTATTCATTATCATTTATTGGGTGATATTATGTGTCAGATACTATTCTGGTGCTAAGAAAAGTGTAAGATAAGAAAAAAGCACTTCTGCCATATAAAAAATACAGAACATATTATCTAAACTTTATGTGCATCTCGGATAGAACTCATGTGGAAATTATTTCAAGAATATAGTTACTGAAAAGTATCAGGGTCCATAAGAGTATAAATCTCAGACCATGAATTCAGTTGTACAAAAATTTAAACCATATTCGGTTTTGATTATTTAATTAATTTTCTATTTTTACCTGTAATTTCACGTGGAGGAGAGTGTCTTGATCACATCAATTCATTGCTCCCCACTGATTCTCAGGACTGGGTCCCATATTGGGTGCCTGCAGAATGGCCAGGCCTGAGAAATGCAAGTTGCCTCTGAGATGCTTCCTTCCTGTCTGCATGGCCTTTCTGGGATAAATAGAAGCTAGACCATGCTAGATTATAATCTGAAGGTGCGCAAATCTTGCTGTCTTGCCACACCAGGAATGGAAAAGTTGTCTGTAAAGTTGCTTATGAATTTTCTATCTAGAAGCCTATATATTCCCTGAGTCTTTCTGCTGCCACCCTGAGATGCTGCCTGAAGCAAAGAGGGTTTTTTTGTTGTTGTTGTTGTTTCATTTTCTTTTTGGCCAGCTTTCTATCTGTGGTAAACCACTCCCTTCTCCCCCATCTCTCTAAAACATACACACATTCCTACATTCACCAATGAGAATAGAATATCCTTGAAAGAGGGGTGTGTGTGTGTGTGTATGTATGTGTGTGTGTGTCCAGGGATTGAACTCTGGGCTCGAAAACTGAACTACACCCTCAACCCCTGAAGCAAATATCTTTAAGGAAGAAAATTCAGTTACTATCACAAAACTATTATCCCCTAAATATTGTCTCTGCACATATAGTACCTGTGATAAAGTTTTATGAAGCCTCTGTAACTTTAAAAGTGAGCTGCACAGCTTGAAACATAAAAGGGATTTTGTAATAAGAAACATCTCTGTAACCCACCTTCATTGCACTGGGACCCTAAAATAATAAAATTATTTAGATGTGAAGAACTACAAACATTCACAGACAAATAGGACGTCTAAAATGCAGTTCATAACAAAATGAAATTTTCCTCCTCATAAGAGTGAATCTTAAGTAAGTATCAAAAATGAAATTTGGAAATACAAATATTAAACACAAGATAAAACCAGAACAGTACCCCAGAGGACAAAACTGTTTCAAACTGCTCCTCTCTGGGTATGAGTTATCAGTGCCACCTCGTTCCCCATGGGCTGTCACCAGTGATTTTTTTTTTTTAATGCAACCACAGGGTCTATGTAAGGCTTTTATGTGGTTCTAAATATATTCAAAACTCAGAGGCAGAACCTTTCTAAAAATGGTTTCAATCCCAGAAAAAAGGTACAGTAGCTTTTTTAAAACTCTCTATCCATATTGCTATAATAGACTGTGATTCTGGCCAATGCCTAGGCTGTGGAATGGGAGACCAGATCCCGAGGCTAAGGGCAGCTCTCAGTAAAATCAGAATTTGATCTACTTTGTCTCAGAATCTGAGGTCTTGGTCACTACCTCTGAAATCCCTCATAGCTTACCCTGTCACCATCAATCTACTTGGATCCAGCCAAATGTAGCTAAATGCACATTCTGTACAGAGCCACACTTCATAAACAAGAGTAAACAAAACAGAATTACTGTGGTTGTACTGAGAATGTTATTAAGCAAAGGCAAAAGGGAGGAAATTTGTTCCATGAAACAGCAAGTTAAATGAGCAGACCCTGAGGCCCCAGATGCCAGGCTTTGAATTAGACATGTTAGCTTTTTGTCAAGTAAAATGAAAAGTTAGGCATGATAGGATAAATATTCATTCAGCAGTGATTAAGAAGCTCTTAATGATTTTAAAAGTCTGCTCTCTGCATTTCTGACCACTGGTAAATGGAAGCTGAAATAAAGTGGCCTGAAATTTACCCCAATCCAAAAACGGGCAGCTGAGATGAATACACATTTCTCAGATAAAGAAATACAAATGGCAAATAAGTACATGAGAAAATGTTCAACATTATTAGTCATTCGAGAGATGCAAATTAAAACAACATTGAGATTTCATCTCATCCCAGTAAGAATGGCTATCATTAAGAAATCAACCAATAACAAATGCTGGTGAGGCTGTGAAGAAATAGGAATTCTTCTCCACTGCTGGTGGGAATGCAGACTGGTGAAACCACTGTCGAAATCAGTTTGGAGATTCCTCAGCAAACTAGGTCTACAAGTCCCATTCAACCCAGCTATTCCCCTTCTGGGTGTTTTCCCAGAAGATCTGAAAACATCATATCACAGCAATAAATATATTTATAGTGGGGCATTTGTAATTGCTAAATTGTGGAAGTAACCCAAATGTCTATCCACTGAGGATTGTATAAAAAAAATTGTGGTACTTTTATGTAATGGAATATTACTCAGCTATAAAGAAAGATAAACTCAAGGCTTTTATAGGTAAATGGTCACAACTAGAGACCATACCCATAAGTGAAATAAATCAGACCAGCATGTGTAAGCAATGCATTGTCTCACTAGTATGAAAATCTGAAAGAGTGAATAAAACCTAGGAGGTATGACAGACATTGTGAAATGAAAGGAAAATGCTCAAAAGTAAAGGGCAACTGGGGTGTGGGAAAAGAGGTGGGAAAGAAAGGGAAATTATGTATGTATGTATATACAGGATAGTTAACAGTTGTACTACTGTCTTCTATTGCTTTATTGAAAGGAACAGTTAATGATTACTTGTTCGATCAATCTTGCATGTCTGTATTTGTTTTCCTGAGAAGCCACTTTGAAGATATCAATACGTAATACAACAAGCACTGTTTATTTCCTACCACTTTGTCTGTAACTCTGTATTGTTTGTATTGTTCTTATGCTATTTTGTAAATGGATGTCTGTTAATATGTTTTCCTTCTTTTATTTTCAAAATAAATTAAAAAAAAAAAAAAGAAATTTCCTCCTCTAGTCCTCTGAGTGTCTGTTGTGTCTCTGGAGTGGACCTCTTGGTTTCAGGAGAGATAGGGTGTCCTGTGGATGGGTTTGGTCCTGCTGATAGGAGTCCAGTGGTATGTGTCCTGCACATTACTTTAGGGTAAACCTGACAGGGCAATCCATGTGCAACACCTCAGGCCAGGCTCTAGGATTGTTTGTAATAGTTTGAAAAGCCTCAGTGGAGTGTGGCTTAGTAGTAAAGCACTTGCCTAACATAAGCAAGGTCCTACATTCCATCCCTAGCACCACAGAAAAGTTGTGGTGGGATATAAACATGCATTTAAGAAAGGTACATGGGATGATCATAATATATGGTGAATATTTAAACTTCAAAGCATTTATTATGAAAAGATGTATTTTGCCATTAACCCCCTTCACGGTATTCTCCCTCCCTCTGAACATACTTATCCCACCATTCTTGGCACTTTCTGCAGCAGCCCTGAAGTCATGTTTTGTGTGTCTTTATGAGGTGTGATAAGATATATAGTGAATGCTGCTGCCAAGTACCATCCGATAGAAAGACAGACTCACAAATTCATTATGCTGGGTCCTTATCTACCTTATTCTCTGGATTTGGCACTGTGTACTTCCTACCTCTTCCCCATAGTCACAATGACCATAATGAAGTAAATGTTTTGAATAGATTCAGGATATCAAGGCAGTCACGACAGCACAGCTAAAGACACCTACGAAAGAGGATTTCCAGAACTGCTTCAGAAAGAGGCAAAGAATGCAGAAAGAGGCAGAAAATGCTGGGCTAAGCATGTTCTAAGTGAACGGGAGTATTTTGAGGGGGGTCAATAGCAATGTGTCTTTTATTGTAATAATTTTTAAAAATTTAAAGTCACTGCATGTTTTCCTTCATACGGCATATCTAGAGAAAGGCTTTCCTTGCCCTACATGAAACTCTACTCACTAAACTCCCTCTGATAGTTGTATACTTGTGAGGATTTGGCATGTCTCACTGTTATGATTTCTGTCTATATATCCCCTCAAAGCCTCATGCAGTCATAGAGTTTTTTGGGAGGTGGCTGAATCTAGAGTTTGTTATTGATTCATAATGCAATGCTGGGATTAAAAGTGCTGGGATTAAAGGTGTGTGATTCCTGGATCATTCCACAGATTGGACTGGCGCTGCCCTAATCCCAGCAATCTGGATATGAAAAAAGGGGGCAGAAAGAGGCTCGTTTCCCCCTTTTTTTCTTGTTGCTTTTCCTGTCTTCTGCTGCCATGAAGTGTTGCCCTTCTGCCATGAGCCACCCTGTTCCAAGGCCTGTCTTGGAACCAGGTCATTATGGACTTAGCCCTCTACAAACTGTGAGCTACAAACCAGGTCATTATGGATTGAGTCCTCTACAAACTGTACTGGGTATTTTGTTTCAGCAATGAGAAAAGTAAGTAAGACACTCACCAAGCCCCCAATGTTTGCTTGGACAGAGTAAAAGGCCTGTAAGAGGCAGCAGTCTCCCCAGGCCAGTTTTCCTTATTTCCATTGAGGGGACATTTCTCATCTCACTCACTAACAGGGAATCCCAGGTGTCTCCTTTTTTAAAGATAAAAAATATAAGCTATAAGCATAATATCTTGTTCAAACAATATTAGCACAAACCTTTCTTTTCAATAAACTAAGAGAAACTAGCTGTATAATTCTTAACTATCTTGCATATAATATATTTTTTCTTTTTCCTTTTTGTATTTCTTAGAAGTCCCAACTCCAGTGCATCTAGGACCATTGAATACCTGCACTCACAGAAAGAAAAAAAATTCCCATGGTGGTAGGAGCTTATATTCATTTAATACTTAAGGGCTTGTGCTTGTGCATTAACTCCTTTATTACTCAGAACCATCCCCCTTGAATGAGTAGGATAGTAAAAATCCTATTTCAGTTTCACAGAGAAAAAATGAGGTTAGGTAGCTCCCCCAAAGTCATATATCTACCAACTGGTGAGAGGCTGTATGTGACTTGTGCTAGATATCATGGCTCTGGAATCCTCCTACCAATCACACACCCTGATACCCACTCCTCCTCCTTTGGGAGGGTTGAGATGGAGGGAGAGTCAGTGGTTGAATCTAGGAAGTCTGTGCCAGCGGGATGAAAGATCTGTGCTAGCAGGCTGAGGGTCTGCACTGGAGCCAGGAAGCTATGCTCAAGTTAGAACCAGAGCTCCCCGGAAAGGTACCACAGCCATCCTCAGCAACAGTGAGGTCCCAAGCTCCTCCAATGGGGAAGACAGCTGAGTTCCTAACAGGAAAGCCAATGCAGCAAGCTTCTTCAGGAGACTGAGCTGTGCACCTTCTTGCCCTTTGGAGCCAGGAAGCGATGCAGAGAGTGAGGCTCAGAGCTCCCCCAAAGTGAATCAAAGCTATTCGCAGTGCCAACAAGGCCCCGAGCTCCTTCGAGGATGAAAACAGCCAAGTTCATCAGGAAAGCCAGCATGACAAACTCCTCCAACAGAACCAACAGGTCCTTACAGCTTCTACCAGCTCCCAACAGCCTTCTCTCAGCTCCCAACAGCTTCACTTCTTCTCCAGTTCTGCCTCTTATACGGCTAGCAACAGTCCTTAGGTGGGCCTTGCATACCCAGCACCACACTTACTCAGTTCAGCTGGGGGTTATAAGTTGACCACCAGTGGTCAATCCTCCACACATGGCTTAAGCCAACCAACATTACTGGTCCCCTTATGAGACACTATGCTAGATTCTAGGGGTATAGAAAAGAAACTGTAATTTATGTCATATAGGAGAATATATGATGCTTTAATGCTCCCTTTTAAAGTAAGAAATAAGGCAAAGTCCAGCTGATACAGGGCATTAACATACTTTTAAAAACAGTAGAATTGTGGCTCCTAATTATAGTTTAAAAACTAATGTTCATGAAAACTAAATGATATACTTAGGGCTGTCAAGTACTTTTTTATTTTTAAACATTTTTTTTATTAAGGAATAATAAAATGAAATGCATAGATATTAATTGCAACTTTAATGCTTTTAAAAAATTGCATACACCTGGAATGATGGCTTTTTAATATAAATTTTAAAATTCTTATAATTTACAATGCCCTCACTAGCTGCATT
The DNA here is from genome assembly GCF_000276665.1 of Chinchilla lanigera. Lineage (NCBI taxonomy): Eukaryota > Metazoa > Chordata > Mammalia > Rodentia > Chinchillidae > Chinchilla > Chinchilla lanigera. The sequence continues at coordinate 18,507,760 of NW_004955428.1, read as the reverse complement.
TTTACCTGGTCAATATTTATTGAGTGCCTACTATGTACCAAGTACTTTTCAAAGGAACAGAGCAGTGAATACAATAGAAGTCCCTGCTGTCTCAACACTAGCATTGTGATTGTACTCTAGACACTAAAGAAATAAGCAAATTCAAAATTTGTCAAGATCTGGTAAGCACAATGAAGAAAAATGAAAGGAATAGAGTATTATTGGATCTGAGGAGGTCATATAATTTTAGAAAGGAAACTCAGAAATGATCTCACTGACAAGCAGACATTTGAGCAAAGGTCTGGAGGCCATGAGGCTTGCAGCTGTCCAGAGGATATGAGTTTCAAGCAGAATCATCCAGTAAAATGCTCTGTGTTTCTGTTTTGACGCATACAAGTCCAACAAGTGAGCCCATGTGATGCTGGGCATCATGTCACACGCCTGTAATCCCAGCACTCGGATGCTGAGGCAGGAGGATCGTTGCAAGTTCAAGACCAGCCTGGGCTACAAAGTGAGCTCAAGTCCAGCCTGAACTGCTCAGCGAAACCTTGTCTTGAAAAGACAAAAAAAAAAAAAAAAAAAAGAGAGAGAGAGAGAGAGCCAATGTGGCTTCCAGAAAGCAAAGGGGCCAAAGGCAGCTAATGGCTAGATCCTGTACAGAGTTGTAGGCCATAGAAGGATTTGAGATTCCATTCTGAGACAGGGAGCCTTTGGAAGGCAATAAAATATATGCTATCCGCTGACTTACTTTTTGGAAGGATCACTCCATTAGGTGAGTTAGTTGAAGAAGAGCAAGGGAGAGAGCAAAGAAAGCTACGGAGACAGTCCACGTGGAAGATGGCGCTTGCTGGGACCTCAGTAGTGGCATGTGATACAAAGCAGTTGGAGTCTGAGCAGATTGAAAGTCAACATGATTTGCTAGTGGATGTGATATCAAAAAGAGAATTGCCAGGTTAACTCTGCAGCTTTTTGGTGGCAATCGTAGTAAATCCAGTGAAAATGGCACAAGTAATGAAAATATGTATTATCTTAAATAAAGCAGAGCAGCCCATTCCTTCTCTTTCTATTCAGCTATTCTCAAGTCTAATAGCTTACCTCATGACCAGAGATAGGCAAGGAAGTCCATACATTATGTAAACCTAGTGATCGCCACAGACAGAAAAAGACTTCTACATTCTTGTGAATCTCTATCAGGGAAGAAGCCTTTCACAGGAGTCCACATCAGATTCCCCTCACATTTCATTTAGCAGAATTGGTGCTCATTTCCTCCCTTACACCATTCCCCAGCAAAAGGAGTAGAATCTCCAGGATGGTGAGCACAGTCAGAAAGGACTCTTCATCTGAATCACATGGAGAAGGTGTCACCTGATAAAAAAGGTCTGTCAGCATGAATGAAGGGGTAAGCTGTCTGGAAAATCAGTAGTTTCTGAAACAGAACAACAACAATTGTAATTAACACAGTATTTAATCATTATTTTATCATTATTAATAATTTAATCATTATTTAATCATTTATCAGCCATCTGTATAAAGGAAAAAATACAAGAGGGCAAACAAGGGGTGTTTGCTACCAACTAGCCAGAGATACCCAGAAAAATCACTGACGTTTCCATTTCATCATCTGTAAAATCAGGTTGGGCTGAACGTCTTACAGACCCCATTCAGTAAAATTAGTCTGCCCACACATTAGGTCACTAGAAAAATGACTGGGTGGTTTACAAATGCAACATTTAGAGTGCAGGAGAATAGAATCAGATATTCTTGAGCAGGAAAGAAACAAGTTCACAGGGCAGTTGGTGGGGGCGGGAAGTGGGGACAAACACAAAAGCAGGGAGCTTGGTGAGGAGCAAGGGTGGGTGTCAGGTAACGGCGGCCAGTTATGTTGAGGTATAGTTATATTTGGAGGGATGCTTGTGAAAAACACGCTGACTTAGTTCAAAATTTTGAGGAAGTGACATGATTTTTTAAAAAGATGAATGCAACTGTTAGCATTAGATATACCAGGTGTGTTATAAAGGAGAAAAACTAGAGACAGGAAAGCCACGGAGAGGATGACATATACTCCAACTGTGAGACGATGAATTGGTGGTGTTTCAGAAAAAAGAAAGAGGCTAGAGCACAAAAACTCTGATTTTCAGCCCAAAGTTAACTTGATAGAGTATATGGTCAAGAATTCTGACCCAAGCAGGAGTCCAACACATCCAAAGAAGCCTGCCTGCCTCTTCCTAGCTGCATGACCTTAGCCAAATCATTCGTTCTCTGTGCTCTGTAAAAGTAGAATACTATGAAAATCTACCCCATGGAGTTATTGAGAGGATTAAATGAGGAAGTGGCTATATAGTAGCACTTAGCACAATGTGGGAGATAATATGTACTCAGTAAATAATTATTCTCACCAATAAAGTGATTATTATTATTACTATGGTTATTATTAACCAGCAGGAAAGTTCTGTATAAATCATTAAATTGACAGATTTTAGTTATTAGAAAAAAGGTTCCAGTAAACTAACATGAACTTCTTCATTCCTGCCTTTTGTTAGATGTGGGTTTTTTCTCCAGTGGCTTGAAAGGTTATAGATCCTATTCTGTTTATTGTATTTTCAACCCTAAAATTTCTATATTCATGGAATTAAAATAAACATTTACATTATCTCCCACTTAAAAAATCATTAGCATACTTCTCCCGTCTACTATATTGATATCATCTAAATATTTTGTTGCAAATAATTTTCCTAATTCCCTTTTATTTATAATTGATAAAGAATATTTTCTAGTATCTTTGCTCAAAACAACAAAGGGCTGGGAATGTATCTCAGTTTGTAGAGCACACACTTAACATGTGTGAGGCCGTCGGCTTGGTTCTCAACACTGGAGTAAAAAGCAACTAATGTCTTTGCTTACACCCCAATTATTTTTCCTTTCCCTATCATCTTTCTTCTTCCTGGAGGACATATTCTAATAATTCTCTCAGGGAGGTTCTGTGAATGATATATTTTCTGAGTCTGTGCATGTCTGAAAATGTCATTATTCCCACTCTGTTTCGGTGTGCGATTCTATGGTCAATATTATTTTCCCTCACAACCATTTCTAACCTATTTTTACTTATATTCTATTTTATATACCTTTTCGTACATAGATTTCTATATAATATGTGTAACATTTAATTTTGAATAAAATATAGAATAATAAAAATTATAAAGACAAATTCAGTACTAAATTTTTAATGAAACAAATACTCATAAATAAGCATCTAATTTAAGAACTGGAAGGTAGTATGGGGGGTAACTCAGTGATAAAGCTCATGCTTGGCACACATGAGGCCCTAAGTTTGGCCCCCAGCACCCCCACCCAACACACCGGAATATGCCATGACAATGCCAAGGCTGCCACATGTCTCTACTCTGCGTATGCCCCCATGCCTTCCCATTGCCACCACCACCATAAATAGCTCAGAAAGTTGTGGTTACCATTCCTTGTGTTTTCCCACAATTTTGACATATATATATCTCTAAGCAGCACAGTTAATTTTACTTGTTTTTAGACTTTATAAAAATGGATCTGTGCTGAAAGTACACTAGTCTTCTGTCACTGTTTTTTGCCATTATGTTTTTGCAAAGAGTTGCAGTTTATTTGAATTTTGACTCCACCCTTTACTGTTATATAGCTAGACCTCATTTGATTGATACATTCTTCATTCTTCTGTGGCTGGAATTTTGTGTTATTTCTTCCCCTTTTCCTATGTATCTTTTTTTGCTATTACTAACACTAGTACTGTGAACATTTTTATATGTATCTACTGGCATATATATATATATATATATATATATATATATATATACTGATATATATATATATATCTATAAATATATATATTTTTATATGTATCTACTGGCATATATATATATCTATCTATAAATATATATATTTTTATATGTATCTACTGGCATATATATATATATAAACATAGATATATATCAAACATTCCCCCTGAGGTATGTGCTCACTATTGGGTACATTTTTGGCTCATGAGGTAAACTTATCTGCTATCTTATTGGATAACACTAATTGCTTTTCCTAAGGATTTGTATCAATTTAAAATCCTACAGCAATTTACAAAGTTCCCCTAGTCCACATATTCTCTAACCTTGATATATCAGTCAGAGTCTTAATTTCTCCCAGTCTATAGGATATAAAATATATCTCTTATGGTATGAATTTTCATTTGATTTGGTGGCATTTGCTAATCATTTTTTTGATCATAAATGCAAATGGCCCATATTCATGAATGCAATTGTGTTCATAAATGCAGTTGGCCTTTGTTTTTCTTCTGGCATATTTACTTGCCTGATGTTTTGTGTCAAGACTATATAATAGCAATTTCAGTTTTACTGTCGCCTTCTACCTAATAATGTTATCAATGAAAAATCTGATAGAAGTGTTCTAGTCTCTCTTCAAGATTTTCTCCCTAGATGCCAGGTGTGGTGGCACAGACCCGTGATACTGGCACTTGGGAGCCTGTTCTTGAGTTTGAGACTAGTCTGGGCTACACAGCAGTAGCTAGTCTCAAAAAACAATAAACAAAAATAAAACAAAAAGAGAAATTTTTCTCTCAGGGTATTTCTAGGATTTCTTCTTATTTTTTGATTCTGCAGAATTTCATGATGAGGGCTTTGTTTCTGATGATGGTGTCTCTTAATTTTGGAGTTTAAAAAATCTACTTAGTATTTGGTGGATTCTGCTAGCCCAAGAATATATATCTTCCTTCACTGTAGGAATTTTCTTCAGTTTCTTTGCCTATTGCTTATTAATTAGGTCGTTAGTTGTGTCCATTTTGTTATTCAAGTCATCAATTATTGTCTTTAGTTATAATAATCAGGCTTTTAAAAATGTTCTAGTTCTTTCTGTAGTTCTTTCTGATAAATACAATATAGTTTCAGATATTTCTGGCAAATTTAAACTCAAAATATTGGATTAAATGAAACTAAAACAATGTAATATGTGGTAAAAAATGTGGTGTAGGGGAAGAACCAACTAGAAACTGTGGTAACAAACACCCAATAAAATTATAGGTATGATCCCCCACATAATCAGTAAATCATAATGTAAATGTAATCGGTTCATTAAAAGAGATTCTAATACTGAACAAAACAAATCTAGTTACAAGCTGTTATAAGAGGTATATTTTTAAAAAAATAATTTAAGAAGCTTGAAAATAGTTATCTCAAGCTGTGGAATCAGAAAATTATAATGACCATTTATTGCTATTTTATCCTTGATTAAAATTAAGCTGACACCCGAGGCCACTAGTCTCAAATGGCAATTTAATGAGGAACTTTGAAAGTAAAGGAGACTATTAACATAGATGCTATGAAAATGAGTGCAAAGTGCTAGGCCAGTCATTACCTCTTATAATATGAATAAATGTAAAAACTGAAAACATTTACACAATATTTATCCTAAGGATATTAAGAAAGTAAACATTAATCAAGTTAAGGTGAAAATCCTATCTTGTCAGGACTTATACTTATTGTATATAAAAAATAAACATAAAACTGAGTTTCTAAGTCTATTCACATAGGCAAAGCACTTCCTGGCAATGTCTCAATTGAGATTGTTGACCTATGAGTTGAGACTTAGGGTGGTTTGCTAATGGAACAAATTTGTTACAATATTTGTCATAGAAAACTATGCTTGTTCACCTAATACTGTACATTCTGATTGAGGAATAAATTTTAATCACCAGTTTTGCAGTAAATAATCCACTACTGGTGTCTCATTGTTGTTAGGACTAATTTAACCTTTATGGCAAAGACTGTACAGACATTTTTGGGATTCAGAATATAGATTAAATTGGTCCTTTCTTTAAACAAATACATAAACAAGTAAAGGCTTATTTTAAAAAGTAAAGTACATGACATAGGTTAACTGTGTCTTAGTCACTTTCTTACTGCTGGGACTCAATACTCACCACCGACAAATTAAAGAAGAAATTTATTTAGGCTCACAGTTGTTAGAGGTTTCCATCCATAGTCTGCTGGCTCCAGAGCAGAGGTAGCACTGTGGAACCGCTTGCAGGGAGGAAAGCTACTCACACCATGGCAAACAGGAAGCAGAGAGAGGAGGGCGGAACCAGGGAGGGGAAGATGCCTTCCAGGCCACACCTCCAGGGACCAGCCTCTTCCCTGAGACCCTACCTCCTAACAGCCAGCAGTAACTCCCCTGTCCCCGTAATCCAATCACTGTGCACAAACCCCACCTCTGAGCACATGAGGCTTTGGGGTGACAGCCATATATAAATTATAACAGTTTGAAAATATTTATTAACTTACAATTATTTATAGGTAACATAGTCAGAGTTCTATGCTTATTCATTTTATATTATATCTGGTACTGTATCAAGGTTTGTCTAGGGGATCAGAATTTATCCAAAATATGCACTGTAGCTTTTTCATGAGCCTCCTTACTTACAAGGCTGAAAACCTAAATACCTATTTCCAAGGCACTTATTATTATTCTCTAGCTTCTAAAATTGGTGTGCATAAAGCAAAAGCACAAATAGATGAAAATGCAGAGGCAATTTTATTATCCTAAAAGCCAAATTTGTCTTGTTTGAATGTTACATTTCTTGATCCAGTGTTTAATGACTAATTTTTCTCTAGTGAATGCATTTAGAATAAGACATATAAATGAGACTAACCATCTGAAGTCTGTGGATAGGATTTGTGGAGTTGCTTCACTGAGAGGATGCCATTATCACTGACCAAACCTCAAAGTCCAGGAGTTGAGGAGAATCTAAGTCTTTATTTCAGTTACTATTAGGAAAGAAGGCAAAGGGAATAGTACAGTGGCAGTAGTAGCACTATCAGCAAGACCTTCTTAAAGACCTGTCTTAAAAGGTTTTTATTCCTCTTTTTTTTTTTTTTAAACTGGAAATAGCACTCATGACCTCAGGCTTGCCAGGTAAGTGCTTATGCTGCTGAGCTATATCCCTGGCAAGGCTCTTTCTCCTATACTGAGACTATTTCAATTTTCTCCATAAGGTCAACATTGAACCAAATCACTGAATTTGATTCAGTTCACATCCAGTTCAGTTTGTGGCCAGAGTTGTGGAAAGAATTAAGTTCATGAACCAAGGTACCATGGTATTTGGTACTAAAAATGCCCAGTATAATCTCCCACTGCAGCTGAAAGAATTACTGTCTGTGGATTACAGTGTCAAACTTTTAAAGTGTGACTCACTACATATTAACAATAAAATTATAACTACAGCCCCAAATTCATACACATGTCGTGTATAGTCTTGTATCACAGGGAGTCATGTTGTGATGGCGATATTTGGCTTCAGCCTTGAGCTTAGTCATCTATTGTTCTTTAGCATTCAGCTGTTCAGCACTGGGCCAATACATGCAATCAGGTACATCCCTAGTTTCCCGTGCACATTTCTAGTGTTACTTTATGCAACTACAAGCAAATTGCAATGTATGTTCTGATTTTTCTCTATCATTAAAGGTAATATGCACACTATTCTACCCTTTCATATATTAACTTCAAATTACAATCCAGAGTTTCAACTTTCTGACAAAAACAAATACTCACTAAGGAAAGTACAGTAGTTGTAACATAGTCAGATCAGACATAGTAGAATTCAGTGTAAAAAGAAATAGGACATAAAAATATTTCACATTAGTAAAAGGAATAATTAAATGATAAAATAAAACAATCATTGACTTTTATATCTCCTTAACAATATAGTTTCACAATCTGTTAGGTAAAAATTGACGATTACAGAGAATAAAGAAAAAAATTCTCAAAATCCCCCCATCTCTCTCTCCCCCAACAAAGGCTATACATTCTTTTAAAACATACTTGAAGCAGTCCTCCGAATTGACTATGTACTAGCAAAGGAAATTCCCCAAAGTAGAAAACATTTATACTGCATAGGTGGTATTTACTGGCCACAGTATAATATAATTAAACATTGCCAATAAAAATGCATCCAGAAAAACAGAATATCCATACCTGCAAATTTATGAAAATATTTCTAAGTGAACAGAACCTGAAGGCAATCAAATAGAACAGTTCAAATGATTCAGAACTCAGAAGCTGTACATACCAGGACAAAATGTAAAGTAAAGGAGCTAAGTTTTTGACTCAAAATACATAAAAGAGAAGAATGAAACAAAAATAAAAGTTTATAAATTGTAAGAGAGAAAAGCAGCAAAAGTACACTGAGAAGTGACCACATTCAAATACAGTAAAAAAATTAAATTATAAGAAAATAATACATTCACTTTTATACCAAAATACTAAAAGCCTAAATAAAAAGCGACAAATTTATAGGAAATATAAATTTCTAAAATTGGTTCAAGGAGATACAGAGCATCTGATGAAGCAATAATAGAAAACTGAAATGACACTTTGCCTCTCCTTCACCTTCCAGGGACACCAGGCACAGACAATTTTGTAGATCATTTCCATCAAACCTCTAAGGAACAGATAGTTCTTTTCATATATAGCTGCTTTAAAGCATAGATAAATGTGAAAAGCCAAACAGTGCAACATAACCTTGATTAAAACAGCTCTTGAAGAAGCAATGAGCAAATATCATCTATGGCTAGAAATATAAAAATATGAAAATATTAATAAATTGAACTCTATAAAGTATTAAAAAGATGATTAGTGCCTCTTAAAAATAGAAGTAGCAATTGTCCTAAGAACACAAGGTAGGGTTGGCATTAGAGAGGATATGAATTGACAGAACCCTATCAGAGGAGATCCAAAGGGAGTCATAGAGACTTCTAAAAAGTTCCTATTAAATTCAACACTCATTTATGAAATAAACTATTATAAAGCTAGGAAATGCTCTTACCTTGATGAAGATAAGCTGCGCAAAGCTATCAATAATTTCCTTACTTAATTGTGAGACTAAGTAGAGATGAAAGCAAGTGAGGTCCTTGCTTGAGATACACAACAAGTGTGCTACAAAAACCTCAGTATATTTTAAATCAATATTAATGCACAATACTCACGCTGGTTTTAAAATATTAAAGTTTTAAGTAAAGACACGCTGTGCAGAGCTATATGGAAGCCTGAGACAAAAGGAGAATTATATATTCCTGTGTACACACTCTTATGTGGTGGTTGTTTGATGTCAATTTTTTCCAGAACATTAAAATAGTCAGAAAACATTGAAAGTGAAAAATATAGGTGTCATTTTACATGTTTTGAGTTTTAATATTTTATGTGTATTCAAATCAGAATTTATTATGATTTAACTTTCCTGGTTTTAAAGGAATCAAACTCATCAGCAATATTTTCAAACTAGTTCTTTGGCCTCTTCCATTTGTAATTCAGAGCATAGCCATATTTGACAATTTCCCTTGACCAAATGAACAATATTAAATTATGAAGATATGAATTAAATTATGAAGATATGGTGGAAGTGAATAAATTCTCATTGCTCTGTTCCTGGGGGAAAATAAGATGGAAAATTTATTTTTTTTTTATTTTAAAGATAAAAGAATGAAAACATCTTAACAAACATACATACATTTAGAAAATAACACAAAATCAATACAAGCAATACAGAATCTCAGACAAGGTGATAAAAAATTAACAATGGTTGTTGTATCACACATTGATATCCTCAATTTGGATACTCAGATAACCAAATATAGACATGTAAGATTGATCATACACTTAAACATTAACTGTTCCTTTCAATAAAACAAAGTCAGTAGTACAACTATGTTAGCAAAATTTCTAAATTAATTGAAGGAAAACACTTTCAAGGAAAAATTGAATCATTACAATGAAGTCAGAAAAGGAGAAAGAAAAAGAAAATGCCTCAAAAGGCATCAGATGACAAGAATCAGGTTGAACATACTAATTATATAAAAACTATAAAATGGTTTATTCCTCAATTAACAAGGATTATCAGAGTAAGGAAAGACGTTTTGTACATACTATTGCAAGAATGTACTTGTTAAAAGACCCTGAAGTACTATCAACTAAAACACAAGCAATACTAGATAACTATAAACAAAAAAGAGCAGGGTGGTGATACTAAAATTAGAAGTAGAATGCCAAGGAAAATTTGTCAAATGGGACCAAGGTATAAAATCTAAAAGGGAAATGTAGTACCACAAAAAGAAATTATAGTAGCAGTAAAACATAAAGCACTTTTTAAAAAGAGCAAAAGAATCTGGGCATGGAGGCACACATCTGTAATCCCAGCACTTGGAGGCTGAGGCAGGAGGACTGGCTTAAGCTTGAGGCCAGCCTGGGCTACAAAGTGAGTTCTAGGACAGCCTGAACTGCACAGCAAAACCTTCTCTCAAAAAAAGAGAGAGAGAGCGAATTTGACATAAATCACAATTATAGTGTAAGGTTTTCTACCCTTCTTTCAGAATATGATGGATCAAGTAAATCAAGAAAGTTTTAAATGCAGAACTGTTAAAATTTACCCTTACAAAGCTTCATTTTATTAAAGCATTTAAATTACTCAAATGTCCATAGGACATGTACAACATGTGGCCACCAAGAAAAGTTCAATAAATTATCAAACCAAACAGTCTGTATTTTCTTACCAGAATACAATGAAACTAGAAATTAACAAGAAAAATTAAGCACACAAGACTGGGCATTTACTAGTACTACACTCTTCTCAACAACCCTTGGATTAGAGAAAACACTTACTTAGGTCTACATGAGAATCACACTTCTGGGTGCTGATAAGATGGCAGTGAATAAATTCTCATTGCTCAAGAAGTTTCATATTCTCATCAGGAGACAAAAACAATAATCAAATAATCAGTAAATGTTTATGAAAAGTACTGAAAAGTTCCATAAAGAAAAATAAAACAGAGTCAGAGCAGGCAATGGCTGCTTAGGGAGGATCTTGCGGAGAGTGGAGTTAACATTTGCATAGGGACCTAACAAGACATAGGGGCAAGCCAGAGACATATGTGCCGAGAAGCACTCCCAGAGACATGCTATGCTTTCAACGTGTTCATGTGTTGGAATTTCCAAATTAGTATGTTAATATATTTGGTAGGGACTTTGAGAGGTAACTAGGGTTAGAAGAAGTCATAAGGGAGGGAGCCTCATGATGGTATTAGTGGCTTTACAAGAAGAGGAAGGGATCTGAAATAGCGTGCTTGCTCTGTCACACCATGTGATCCCATCTGCCATGTTATGAACCAACAAGAGGCTCTCACCAGATTCCAGCCTCCAGAACCATGAGCCAAATAAATCTCCACTCTTCCTAAGTTTCCCAGTTTGTGATACTCAGTTATAGCCACAAAAAACACACTGAGAGAACAAGGAAGGAGCTGGTGTCACTGTCCTGAGTAAGGAGCAAGCCAGGCCAGGGTGCCTGATATAGCAACCGAGAGAACGGCAAGAAAAGAGACAAAAGCAGGTTACTGCTCCCTGTAGAAGACAGGTTTGCTTCCAAATGTGGCAGGAAGCTACTGGTGAACACTGCTGGGTGAAAAGTATTGTGATATGATTTCCACTTTTAAAAAGACCTGTGTGAATGGAAACAAACTTGGAGCTGAGAGAAGGGTGAGTGTGGAGACCAGTCAGGATGGTATTGGAGTGGGGTAGGCTGGATGGAGCTGGTGAAGGTTTGGTCTGCAAATAGTACAAATAATGAGATATGATTGGGTTCAGGATGAATTTGGAAAGTAGACGTGATGTGGACTTTTTTGACTGATGAGAAATAAGAGGAAAATTAAGGAAGAATGCTTGGTTTCTGGCCTGGGTAAATGGATATGATAAACATATTTACTGAAATGGGGAAAAGAAAACAAGCTGAGAGTAATCCAAAGTCATGTCCTGGGCTAAGTTATAGCTCAGTGGTAGAATACTTCCATAGTATGTAGGAGGCCTGAGTTCAGTCACTAGTAGCAATACATAAATATGCAAATAAATAAATAAGCAAATAGAAAAGACCCAGGACTAACAAGCAGAGTGGCTAAAGAGAGGGAGAGAAGCAATAAATAAAGTGAGTGATGCTCTTATTATGATCACAAGCATTTTATATACCTAGGGATGTGATTCTTTATTAATATTCTGTGACTGTCCACAAAAATCCATTTAATGTGCTTGAGATATTACCCAAGAAGGAAGTCCTAATGAAGTGGGCTTGAAAAATAAGAAAAATTATTTACCTAGAGAGCAAAGACTAAAGCCTGGCTCATTTCAACTGTTAGAAAGCAGGAAGAAGTCAGTAGAGAAGTCACTAAGGAGTAGGAAAATTAAGAAAAATGATATCTTGGAAGCCAACGAATGAAAGCTCCAGCACAGACAGAGTGATCAAATGAGTCAAATTCTGCTCCGTCACATAAGGTGAGGACTAAAAATAACAAGCCACCCCAGGATTTGGCGAGATGAAAGTCACTGGTGATTTTGTTAAGGATAGTTTCAGTAGAGTGAAATTACTTGACTAAAATAAAAGACATGGAAGATGAGGAATTGGAAGCCATAACAAGGGCAACTCTCTTGAGCAATGTTGCTACAAATAGGAGCAGAAAAATAACAAAGATGCTGTGAGTATATGGCATTTTTGTTTTAAGGGAGAGAGATACTACACTCCATTTATATTGATATGGGACTGTAGGCAGCACAAAAGTTAATGAAGTCATTTAAAAATAGTAAAAATTAGATTATAATATATCAAATTTTATGGAATTAGAATAAAGCAGAACCTGAAATAAAATATTTTAGTCTTTAATGTTATTAAACATAAACAAAGAATGAGATGATTTAAGTACTGACCATAAAAAGCTAAAAAGGGGACAAAACATAAATCAAACAAAAGAAGTGATGAATTTCAAAAGATTAACTCTGAAGTTAATTAATTAAAATAATAAAACAAAAAAAACCAAGACGGACAGAGGATGTAGCACAAGGATATAGCACTTGCCTGGCATGTGCTGGGCTCTGTGTCCTTAGCACTAAAAACCAAACCAAACCAAACCAAAACAAAACAAAACAAAGCAAAGCAAAAAGTACATGTAAAAAGCAATAACAGACAGGATCCAAGAGCTGATTCTTTGAAAAGATCAATAGAATGACAAGCATCTGCTAAATTTCCCAGTAAAAAAGGAGAGAAATATGCCATATTGGGAATTTAAAAGGGTTATAATTGTAAATATAAAGGAAATATTTAAAATAATAGGCAGATAATAAACACATACATCATTTACCACATGCTTCGTGTAGTTAATAATATATATTAACTCATTTAACTTTTATAACCACCACATGAGGTAAGCATTTTATTAGCGTAATATCATAGATAAAGAGATTAGAGCAGAGGGAGGTTAAGTAATTAGCCCAAGATCATCTGTGCAGCAGGTGAGATGCTAGGACTCAAGCCAACATTCAGTGCTTGGCTTCACTATTCATGCTCTTTACCCCGTCAGTCTGCAGTCTCTTGAATTTGAGGTAAAAACCTCCACCAATAAATATGAAAATGTAGATTTCTCAGAAGAACACAAGCCCTTGAAATTAATTAAAGAAGTAGAAAATTGAACTACATGAGAAAAAAAAAAGTTAATCTATCAGGGACCCCTACAGTGGACCCCAATCTCCTGCAAGGTGCCACCGCGCACGGTGAAAAGAAAGAGCAAGGGACAAAACGGCAGAGCAACAGGGACCTAGGATGACCAGTTATTCACGGGGAACAAAAGGCCACCAGGCAGCCTGAACCTAAGCGTTTATTGAGGAAAGCAGTGAGGTGATTATAGATGACTCAGACAGCAGTGGTGGTCTTATGGTAATGGGGCTCTTTATCTTAATGGGGGCGCTGGGGACAGATGTGTGGCATATAATAGCTTGGTATTAAACCTTCTGAATTAATTTTCTGAAACTAACATAAACCTAAGATCAAATCTAACAGAAGTGGCACACACACACACACACACACACACACACATGTACACACACACACAGGTTAATAAATAGTTTGTCCTTTCTCCACAGTGAAACCCCTTTTTTATTACTATTCGGTTCTCACGGGACCAGAGACACATGGAGTTGTTTCCATATACCACAGCCAGCTTCCATGGCAAGATGCTAGGCCTCAGACATGCCCTGATCACAATTTAATTTTTCTCCAAAAGTTATGTAGAATGGCCCTCAACAGTTAGTCAAAGATATAATGCCTCTTAAGGTCCTGGGCTCAGATAGCTTTATAATTCTTATGTTATTATAAATATTTAAGAGTCTTGATTTCAATAGCTTGGTATTAAACCTTCTGAATTAATTTTCTGAAACTAACATAAACCTAAGATCAAATCTAACAGAGGTGGCAGTCACACACACACACACACACACACATACACACACACACACACGTACGCATAATTATAGCTCATTATCGCCTACAAATAGAAATAACAGCTAAGAAGTATGAGTGCTAGGCAGTATATGCCTAGTTATGCTAAGCCATTTACACATATAAATCATATAACACTCACAATAACTCTATTGCTTCCATTTTATAATAAAGAAGACACATGGATTGTTAATTGAGACATCCCATACCACAGGGCAGATGTTAATGGCAAAGTTGGAATATGAACCCAGGAACACAGAGTTGGTTCAACTTTAGGAAATCTATCAGTTCTATTCATTGTATAAATAAAATAAGGGAGGAAGCTATATCATCCTAATCATAAAAGCTGAAAAGGGACTTGATAAAATTCAAAGTTTCAATGAACAAACAAAAAATTCATGGTAAATTAACAAAGAGAATTTCTTAGTGTGTTAGAAAGTACATCACAGAGCAAAAGTAAGATAGTAAATGCCTTCTCACTAAAACTAGAAACAATAATAAAATAATTTAAAAATATATAAAATCACAAGCTATCCATTTATTGAGGGATAAAAACTTTATATATGTTTATATAAAAAGGAATACATATATTTGTAACCAGTTCACATATTTTCCCAATCTGTTTTTTGAAGATGAATAGTTAGAATCAAGAGTTACGATTCTTTTTATTCTGTAGGCCTATAGTTTGGGCGGCATTCTAGCTGTTACTTCTTTTTGGATGTTTCTGATACTTCTTAGGACTTTTGTCTGTTCAGACAAAGGAAGCAAGCGTAGAAAAGTAATCTTCCAAATTAATATTTTAGTACCCCAGGATTCACTACTTGCGCTAACCAGCCCACAATTTCTCTCACCTTTTTTCTGAGGCCCAGATCCTAATCCAATCATCAAGGACTGATGGACTGATTAGGCTTTTCGGATTTAGCAAATAAAAATACAGGATGGATGACTAATTAAAAATAATAATATCACTTTCTGTGGGAATTAGTGTGGAGATTCCTCAAAAAATTCAAACTACAGTCCCATTTGACCCAGCTCTTCCCCTTCATGGTATCTTCCCAAAAGAATTAAAAGCATCAAACCACAGTGATATATGTGCACCCATGTTTATAGCAGTATAGTTTGTAATAGCTAAATCTTGGAAACAACAAGAATGCCCATCCACCAAGGAATGGATAAAAAAGATGTGGCTTTTTATACAATGGAGTACTACTCAGTCATAAAGAATGATAAGCTTGAGTCATTTATAGCTGCATGGATGGATCTTAAGACCATACTCTTAAGTGAAATAAATCAGACACACATTTGTAAATATCGCATTGTCTCTCTGGTATCAGAAACTGAAACTGTAATTAAGAGCCAAAATGTATAATAGATATTATGAAATATGAAGAAATTATTCAAAAGGAAAGGAGAATGGGTTGGGGAGGAAGGAAGGGAAAAGAAAAAAGATGAGAGAAAAGGAAAAAATGGAAACAAAGTTTTCCAAATAAGGAGAGGGAGAAGCACTGAAGAGAGGGAGGGGAATAGCAAAAAAAGAGGAACTAAGATATATCATGTACAGGTACAAGTTTCCTATGATGCATGTGATCAGTATGTACAACTAAACTGTACCAGTAAACTTAACTTTAAAAAATAATATCACTTTCTATTTTATTAAAGGCTTTACAAGTGTAAGAGCAAATTTTAAAATCTAGCTGCTTTATAGATAGGACCCCGGACTCAATTAGCCTTAATTGTCTAACTCAGAGATGGTTAGGCTCGGCCCTATCTGACCATATGCAGCTGCATCAAGACCAGAAAAACATATCCTGTTTGCTAGTCTGCTTCCGGGTCTTCCTTCCTGGGACAGAATTCCTGCCCGGGACACAATGGCCCAGTCAAGGACACAGGCAATTGATTACACCTGCATGCTTGGTAGTTGCTCCCCTGTCATCCCCACTACATGATAAATGACATCCTGTGACCAAAACCCACCCTCGAGTAAATCTACCTAGAAATGTATGACTAAACATATGTAACCAATGATGAAATAACTCACTATCAGCCTTTGTAATCCTGCTTGCAAAAAACGTCTTTAAGATCCTGCTTTGCTCTGACTCAAACTGACCATTTGGATCTTGCGTTCCAGTCAACCCACTAGAGTTAATAAAGTACATTGCCTTCCAAACTCCTTGGTACAGAGCATTTTCCATCCAGTCCTGATTTCTGCAACATAAGGATTAGATACTAAGTGCTCCTCATACATTATTTCATACTGGTAGACTTCAATGTAAATTATAATGCACTGTGTGCATGTACTGTTATCCCTATTTTACCCGAGGGAAAAATGGAAGCTCAGAGGTTAAATCATTTGCTAAAGATCATAACTAATAATGGCAGGGCCAAAATTCAACCTGTACAGTATTGCTATCAGGGAAAGAAGTGTAAAGGAAAAAAAGAAATGAGAAAAGAAGGGAAAAATGGAAACAAAGTTTTTGTAAGTGGGGTGGAAAGGTGGGCCAATGGGAGGGTAGGGGAATAGGAAGAAAAAGGAAACAAGTTATATCATGTACAGGGACAAATTCCCTATGATAAATGTGATCATCATGTATATATAAAATGTATTGAGGTTTTTTGTTTGTTTATTTGTTTTTTGCTTTTGAGACAGGTTCTCACTACATAGTGCAGGCTGGCCTTGAGCTCACTATGTAGCCAGGCTGGCTTCAAATCCATGACAATCCTCCTGCCTCACCTTCCCAAGTTCTAGGATTACAGGCATGCACCACCACATTCAGCTATATATCTAAAATGTACAAATAAAATCTAACTGGAAAAGGGGGAAAAAAAAGGAACTCAGTTTAACTGAGAATCCTGAATTTTATCAATGACTCTTGGGCTGACTCCAGTTTTTAAATTTTAACCATGTCTCTCTAACCACTGGGCTGAAGACTTTTCAGTGTGAAATTGTCCCACTTCTAAAAATTCCAGCTACATAAATTATACATATACAGGATCTGAGATATTTGGGTTTTGGCATTTTACACATGGATATAATTTCTTAAATATGGATAGGGATTAATTAAATTTTATTTGATTCATGTCTATCAATAAATAGACAAATTTATGTGGTTAGGTAGGATAAGTAGACAAATGGGTATTTCTTAGAGGTATTCATTGATTTAAAAAGATTTCATCAGAAACCTTTGCAATATGTAGTCCAATAACAGGAGCCCAAAGGTAAGTAGGGATTCTTCCTACAGTACCTACTGAATATCAAATGAGGAAGTGTGTCTTCATATGGTACCAAATGTTTCTCTTAATCATCAAATTTTAATGGCTTGAATTTCTCAGTGAACAAACTTCAATAATCATTAATGTGAAAATAAAAGGTCTTCATTGTACATGAACTAGGTCTGAGAATATACAGCATGAGGTTTTGTGGAGAGGGACATTCTTTGATTAAGAATGCATTAAGGACACAATGATTTGTTTGATCTTGAGTTTACGATCCTCCTGTCTCAGCCTCTTGGGTGCTGGGATTACAGGAGTGTCTTGGATTACATATGGAAAACGATAATCCTTTGATTATCCTTGCTAACACGTTTGGTATCCGCCCATTAGTACTAGCTATGCCCTAGGTTCTCGCTCAATAAAAGATGACTGAAATTGGTATTCGAGGCTGCAGTCTGAGAGGCTGTAAGCCCCCTGATCCCAGACTTTTGCCTTTCTTGTTTTTCTTGTCTCTCTTTCTTCTCCTTATTACCCACGGGCACCTCGGTCACAGGACCTGACACACTGGATAGAATGACAAGGCTTAAGAGAAAAGTGCATGAATTTTCGCTACATTAAGACCTGAATTTATCAGGCTCATCTCTTCGAATATAATTTTTAATATATAATTTCTATTTTGAAAATGTTCAAACCCACAGAAAAATTGAAAGAATGCAACACAAACTCTAATATTACTCATCTGAATTCACTGTCGACGTCTTTACAAACACACACACACACACACAGACACTCTTTCCTCTTGTCAGGTAATTTTGTTATAGACCACAAACGTGGTGACATTTTATCTTTAGATGCCTTAATATGCATTTCTTAAGAGTAGATCTTTGTGGGCCTGGAATATAGCTCAGCAGCACAGCACCTGCCTGAAAAGCACAAAGTCCTGAGTTTGAGTACCAGTACCAAAAAAAAAAAAAAGAATAGAGCTTTGTCAGATGGGAAGGGGATTAAGAGTTGGAGGATGCTAGGAGGAATATGGAGGAGGGGGACAAAAAAGGATAAAAGTGTGTTGTGTTCATGTACAAATTCCTCACAGTAAATGTAATCATTATGGACTACAAATAAGTACTAATATAAGCACATTAATAAAAGAGACCATTCTAGAAACCAATCACAATATTACAGTTCCTAAGAAAATCAACATGAATTTGTGACGTCGTTCAACAAACATCTCATATTCAAATTTTCCTAAAGTTTTAAAAAATGAATTATTATTTCCTGTCCCTCACTTCAGCTCCATCCAGTATCAATCCAGACTTGTACATACATTTGGCTTTTTTTGGTCCTTATGCTCCCTTAATCCAGCATGGTTTTCCAACTCCCTTGACTTTTCCTACAACACCAAATTTTTGAAGAATCCAAGGAAGTTGTCTTGGTTGACTGTACCACAGCCTGGCCTCTTCTGTTTCTTTTTTTTTTTAGGGTTTTTAGTTTATTTATTTATTTATGCATTTAGGGTTTTCATTCATTTATTGTTTTCCTCTTCTGATTGTCTTTCATGTAAGTTTTCCGGCACATGTACCACTATGGTGAACGTCATATCGACAAGAACAGAAAGCCCTGATGTCCAGCTATCTCATTCACTTTGGCACTTTTCATAATAATGCTCCATTTTCTCTTTGGTAACTAGTAAATAATTTAGGGTATGACAATTTGAGGTCATGTAAATATCCTGTACCTCAGATCTGTATGCCAATGGCTTGACCATTCATTAATAATCCATGCCTGAGCCAGGTACTATATTGAATGCTACAAAATGATGATTTTGTAATTCTATCATTCCTCTTACAATTGTCAGCTGTCATTCTACTGCCAAGGTTATTTCGCATCCTCTTTCCTCTTATCACCAAAAATTCGTATCCATTTTTTAAATTCAGTGTGTTATAAAGCATTACCATCATTTTTCTTTTTGATGTTGAAATTGTCCCAAGTTTGGTCAGCTGGTAGATCTTGGCTCCTGGATCCTTTTGACTTGGCCCCATTCATCTTTGAGCACTGTGTTACCTCCTGGCACAAGATGTTCCAAACTCACCTGGTACTTTTCTTGCCTCGTACCTTGTACCTTGCATTTCTCCAAGGAGGTGGTTCTTTTTCACTGTAAATAATTTTTAGAAATAAAAGCCTAGATTTTGGATAGAATTACTACTGGGATGTTATTTTTTCTAGGTTATATATATATATATATATATATATATATATATAAATATATATATATATACTTAATAGCAATAATTGAAATCTAGCACTCTAGGTTTCTTTCTCATTATCTTCTTCTTCTAAAATCACCCTAGGTTTCCAATGACACCAAAATATTTACTTAGTAGTTCTCCCCTAACAAACACAGGAAATACCTCTAGAATTACAAAACAAATACCACCTCTGGTTACAAACTTAGTAAGTAAAATTATAAAATTATCTGTATTGGCCTTATATATCCTATACAAATATATAATTTAGAACATGTGCTTAGAAGCCACTTGAATCAATAATTATCTGTGTGGATGAGTTATTAATTTCATATTCTTCTTGAATTTGTACTTAAATTTACACTTCTTAAATTTTTGTTTGTATTCTACTTTCATACTTGATTTTTTCATACCTTTCCTTTAGTTTTGTTTTTTGAATACATATAAAATCAAGATGTTTCACAAATTAAAAGTATATAAAAAAGAATGTTAATGAAATTTTAGTCTAAATTATCTCTATTTTGTTCTCAACACATATGGACAGATAGCAAGGTAGATAAATAGCATCTGTTCCTATATATCCTGAGTTTGTCTTCTTGCACAGAAGTAGCACACCATATGTATGTATATATGTGTATGTATATATATATATATATTGCTTTTTTCACTTAATATATCCCAGAAATGATGCCATATTAATTCACAGAGATCTTTCTCTTTCTTTTAGCTATTGATAACCATTTTGTACTCAACCAGTCTTTTATACATAATTATTTAGATTGTTACAATATTACAAATATTGCACAAGGAATGAACTTGTGCATATGTTATTTTAAATATACTTTCTGTAATATTGAAAGGGTAAATTCCTAGCAGTTGAATTTCTGAGTCATAAAGCAAATACTTATTTTCTGAGCTCTTCTGAAATTCTTCTTTATAGGGATTATAATGTTTTGCATTCTCACCAACAATGTATGAAAAATTTCTTTCTTGCCCTAGTACCTGGACAATGAAGTATGTTGTCAAATTGCTACACTTGCAGGTAATAAATGATAAATTTTAAAATGTTTTAAATTTAGAAATGCAATCATGAGCAAGTTAGTGACTCTCTCTGAACCTTAACAATTAGGATAAAATTGTCCAAGCTACAAGATTGTTTTGATGAACTAATCTACAATATATATGTTTATGGACAGTTAGCTATAACTTAGAACACAAGTTGATAACTTAGCTATAACTTAGGACACAAGATGATATTAGGACACAATAAATGATATTTATGATTAATATTGTGTATTTGGTAGGCAATACACTTTTAAAGAATTTAATAAACAAACCATGCTAACATAAAAACTATCATCTCTACAGTTGTAGAAAATAATAGAATCAGAGCCCTTAAAGATCATTACAGACAAATAGTTTTTGTCTCATAACCCATTTTGAATTGCATGATAGTGACCACCAAAGCATTAATAGTGATTCAGATGACAAGTATTTGGTAGGTAAGAGTACTGACAGGTCATAACTAGTATGGACATAAGTATGTAGTACATATGTATTTTCTATCTTTGATTTGGTTCAATCCATTGATTTTGTAGTTAAAGAGCTGAAAACAAAGACATTCTATATCTTGAGGTATTCTATTCATGATAGAGCAGATACGTATCAAACTCAAGATTAGAAACTAGAATTCCAAACTTCTTGTTTCATGTTTTTTATTATTCCATAGCATGCACACACTCTGTTTGCTGTCTCTCCATCTTTGTTTTTCTCTCTCTTACACATACACACAAAACCATACTCTAAATATTTTCTTCTTTAAAATGTAACACAATTTAGAATATGGATTTTCTCTTTTTAGAATATGGATTTTAGGTTTGAAAAATTTAGTCAAAGTATGGGTTAGGCTGAGGATTGTCATGTGGTATTTAAGACATGGAAAATAGCATTTACAAACTTTCATGATTATACAGCACGGTGATTTACCAATTAAGTTCTTTTTCATAGAAGGAAGGTAAGCTTCAGCATCAAAGAAGTGGAAAGGATGCTCGGGTTCATCCAAATGGATTAATGTCAATAGAAAAGTAAAACATAAACAGCTTTGCAAATGCATAAAATCCTGATCATTACAAGCATCTTATAAGCCACTGGGTCCTTGATTCTGTTGTTCATTTTTACTTTTCCAATGAGTGAGATTCCTTTGTAAGCAGAGGCAGTAAGTCAGTGTCCACAGTGTGAAGATTGTGGGGAGGGAAAGGGTTATTTGAAGAATAGCCCAGCTGCAGAAGCAGAAAGTGAAAAATAAAATGACAAGCATTCCTGCAAAGCAATACATCAAGTACAAATTAATATCCAGCTATGCCTTATCGAGCCATCACTTATCTGAGAATCTCAACTCCAAATGAATTTAAATATGCAAAACAGGCTCTGAACAGTGAAAATACAGGTTAGAAAATGTCACAATTCTCAATGTTTTTGTCTTGAGAGAGAGAGAAAGAAATCATTACAGGGTTTGGAACAGTGGTGTAAGATGTACTAACTTGCTTTGAAGCATGGCTCTGCCTCCATACTGAGAACACTCCATGGGAGGAGAAGCATGACAGAAGCAGCGAAGCCAGCTAGCAGGTTATAAGGAGCCAGGGAAGAGATGACAGAGTTTGGACTCAAAGGGAAGGACTGGAGTCTGTAACAATTGTCAGATTTTAGGATCATGTTGGAAGTAGAGTCAATAGGATTTGCAACTGGAATAGATATGAAGAGAGACTGAAGAGGAGAGAAGGATACCTCCCTCTTTTTTTTTCTTTTTTGCTGGAAACCAGAAGTATGGTATTTCTAATAAATAAAATAGGAACAATGGTGGGAGGACATCAAGATTTCACGCAGAAATCTTGATGCATTTTTAAAAATCATGGTGCCTTTCTTTCAGCATCAAGAAAAAATTATACTAAAAAGACAATTATAAAAGGCAGAACACACCGGGCATGGTGGCCCATGCCTGTAATCCCAGCACTCGGAGGCTGAGGCAGGAAAATCATTGTGAGTTCAAGACCAGCCTGGGCTACAAAGTGAGCTCAAGGTCAGCCTGAACTGCATAGTGAGACCCTGTCTCAAAAAGAGAAAAAGAAAAAGGCAGAAAAAATTGGTGCTATAGCATTACAAAACACTTCCCTTTAAAAGTAATTTGGATGAGTAACCATTGACAATTTAAAACTAAACTTTAGGCTTTATATTTTTCTCTTATGCAATAGATCACAGAAAAAGGAAGCATTGTGTTTCATTACTAACAGCCAAGGGGATGCATAGTAAAGGAATAATCACATTTCATTGGACCAGCTAGGAAAAAGTCTTCAGGGGTAAAGTTCAATCCAGAAGAAAAGTTTTCCAGAAGAAAGGAAGTGCAAAATGGACCTGTAGGATCTGATCAGGATTCTAAGCAATGGAGTGACTCTTCCTCTGGGACAATTCAAGAGGCACGTGTTAAACAGCAATTCTGTTGATTCAAGGAGACAGGAGAGGGAAATGGAAGTGTGAGACACTCTCGGAGGAGGGGTCACAGGTGAGAAAATGAAGAAATGGTTAGACATCAGAAATTCTGAGGCCTCACAGACCTGATGGCCAGTGTCCATTTCCTTTCCAGAAAGGATGACCAAATTGTGTCAAAGCCACCTTTACACCCCAGTAAAAATTTTATAACTTTCACCAAGAAGAGATTATTATTCAAAAGGTATTAACCAACTGTTCAACACCTCCAGTAAGGACCAGATTGAGAGAAAAAGAGGGATAGGTTAATTCTGACAGAATTTATCACTCGTTATTAAATCTCAGAACGAGGTCTGGAGAACAATCTACCACCAGATTAATCCTCTTAAGCGCCACTGTTATTGTGTTACTGGCCTCTGCCAAACTCCCAGGGCTTTGTGTTGCTTCCAGCGCCCGCTCAGTTCAGTCAGTCTGGCTGCCCATCAGTCTTCAGATGGTGCTCAGGATGGTACCACAACTCCTAGGATGGCTCCCATCCTGCTTTCCCTGTCTTTAACTCCTTTCAAGACCTGGTAATGTCTCTCAGATCATCCTAGGCAAAGTAACCAGTTTCCTGTATTATTTTTCTGGCAGTTGTATCCTTCCTTGGCTTCATTATCTGTACACATTCATTGGTCACCCCTGATGTACTTAACATACCGCTCATAGTATCTTAATACAGCTGAGTAGCTATGAACAAGTGAATGGACATGTGCCTTTAAAATAATATAGTTTCATATCAGTTTGGAATCATATAAGCCCACGATGAGAAACAGTGAAAAGATTTAAACTATTGTATTTAATTAACACTCATCAGTTTTCAGTTTGATATGTATGATAACACTTATTGGATATCCAAGGGCTGGATTTATGGTATGATATGTGCTTGTTAACTCCCGATACTGACTTTGATGAAGTATGTTTTTGTTCATAGTACAGAAAATGACAAAATCTCCAGAAGCACAAATCTACGTTCCCTCAGGCTGAATTCTAGCCTGCAAGTGCTATCTTTATAACACCCAACAGATGAGTATTATCTGTGTTAGTGTTAGTGTTAGTGTTAGTATTAATAAAGCAGCTGAAATTAGGAACCCAGAATGAAAGCAAAAGGAAAGGCAAGGAAGGGATGAAACAGGAGAGAATAGCAATGTGAAGCTTCCTAGAAGACAGAAAAGATTTAGCACAGAGCGATGAGCTGAACTGAAATGTGCTACTTTATGCACTATGATTTAAAATATGAATATATTCTTCACATCTTAAGAGATGTTTGATTAAAATTTGAAAAAGTGTTCTTGTTTCACTCTGGGAAGTAAAAAAATGACAGGGAGATGAAGATTATGGTAGTAACAGCAATAAGGCTGTGTATTACTAGTGAATAGTTACAAAATATGGAGACAGAATTTATATCTGTCTCACAGGCAAAGTAGGCATGTTTATTGATTGTAGCAATATATGCCCAACTGTGCATGGCAGTAATATATATTAATTTAAATTGCACTCACCTACAATTTGACATCCCTAGAAGAAAGATTTCTAGTCTCTAAACCCTTGAGCATTCTGCATTTCCCCAGCACTGTATGTTTTATAGATCTCTATGTTAGCTGTGGTCATTTACTTTATGTTTCATTTATAATAACTCACTCAGAATGATGATCACTGGGTAAAATCATCTCGGAAAAAACACTGATATTAATAACTCAATTCAATGTAGAGAAAAATAATGCTATCATAGAACATATATCAGTTTTCCTCTTTTCTGGTAATTTTAAGTTCCTGTTTATCAGACTCTAGGTATAAAAAAGGAAAAAAAATAGCAGAAGCACACTCACATATGATTGTTTTTTAGAAAGCTATGTCTTTCCAGCGTTTTTTTCTTGAAACTAGTCTAAAATACACTTATCATTTTTAGGAATGTCTGTCTCTAAGTAATAATCAATATTCTTTACTTTCTTTTTTTTTGTTCCCAAAAGTTCTGGAGTAAAGTAATTGACAAATGCAATATTTTATGGGAACATAGTATAACACACACCAGTGGTAGAATGAGAAAAGAACCCAAAATATCTATTTCAAATAACCAAATCTACATTCTATATGGGTGCTAAAATGATTTTTTATCCTTAAGAAAGACCACAAGTATACACACATGTGTGCCTTTAGATTGTTTTTGTTTAATCTGCACTCTAATTGCTTCTTCTTGTTATCTGAAGGAGTAATGGTAGAACTGTTTGATGGTTATAAATATGCTAATCTCACACAAATAAGTACATGTAAGTAATATGCATGACTAAGTAAACACAGTGCTTCTGTCAGATTTTACACTAATTAAAATAATTTGGTATCAGATCTCCCCAGCAGAATTAACCTTTCCCTGAAATAAATTCCTATGGCACTTGGGTGTCCAGTATTTACTACAGACTTCCTAATTTCCAGAGGTATAGGAAAGTCCCACTGGTCAATAAGCCAGTTCAACAGCCAGCCAGCCCAGAGACGCTGAGAGTGAGTTAGAAGTTCAATGAGAACTAGATGGATTACAAGATGTTTTCCTAATAAAGAAAAGGAAAAGAAATGATAAATAGACATTCTTACCCAGCCACAGCAGCTGGCAGGGTCCATGCTAACTAAGGGAAGCCAGCAAAATTGCCTACCTAAAAGGGAAAGAAGACCAGAGAAGGGAGAGCAATGTGTATGGGAAAGTTTTGCAAAGATGTTAAGAGACAAGGAGGGGGGCACACAATGAGAAGACAGCTTGCAGAAGGGCATCCCTGCTACACATGTTTAAGGGGTGGGAATTAACTGGGCCAATTCAGGTCAAACTTTGTACGCTCTAATTAATGTTAATTCTACAAATAATGTGAAAGAAATTTCCTCAGTAGATATAAACACTTTGGGTCATTTAGGTAGTTTTAATTTTATATGAGTTCAAATTGCTGCTTAGATAAACACTGATAGTTTTGGAAGATTCAACTTAGACAGTTCCTGTGCTCTACTCATTTGAAGCCTCATATGTATGATACCAGCTTAGCTTGGTTGAGAGCCCTTAATTAGTAATCTTGAACAGTTTTCTCCTTAGTGCGATGTGTCACTTTTACCTATTGATGCTGGCTTTGGAGCTAGGATTCCAGAATCTTAGATGGATCTGCCTTTAAGCATCAAAGCTTTCCGTCTTCTAAAGTGCTATGCCTGGCTCTATTGACTTATTCTACTTAGGAAGATCCCTACAGGTGCCCTGATACTGATTTTTGCTCTCTCTGCCTATACTTTAATTAGAAGAATGAACAGTTTTTGCATGGTAAGAGCAGTCTCACTCACAGTAGAAACCTAATTCTGTTTCTCCTAATGAAAATTTAATGTATATTCTGTAACATTCTGTAACCCAGCAGAGACAGAAAAATTAAGAGTAGCGGATGCTCTAGAATAAGAAATACTGAAAGATGGAAATTAAGAAGTCACACTGCAATCAGGGAATCAGAGCTAACTTAAAACAGTAGGAAATCCAGCCAAGTGATGGTGCACTGTATCCAGAGAGGATAGTTTTGAAAAGCATTGGCTATCATCAGGGAAAAGACAAAAAGAAAAAGGAGAGAGAAGCAATCAATTGTGTCTATAACATTTACTTTCTTATCAAAACAAAAGACTTAATGCAAATACAGCAAAAAGTGAGCATTTGTTAAATCTGGGTAGTGGATTCATGTGTGTAATAAGTCAGTGAGTGACTCCTAAGATGTGGTTCCCTGCAGCAGCAGCACCCAGGAAACCTGTTAGACGTTCAGATTCTCAAGACTCACCCAAGACCTACTGAATCAGAAACTAGAGGTGGAATTCAATGATCTGTGTTTTATCAAGCACACAGGAGATTCTGGTGCATACTAGAGTTTGAGAACCACTGTAGTAGAATATTCTCTGTAGTGTATTTTTATTAGTAGTCTATATCTGTGATACACAATAATTATATTCACCTTGGGGAATTGATATAAATACATAATGTATCTTTTAAAATTTTACATTTTTATTTTGTCAGTACATGTTCACAGCTCATGCAGTTTATAGTCAGTCATCTTGGGGAGTGGTTACATGTGCATGCTTCAGCTTGTTTCCTTTTTTCTTTTTAACCCCTTTCTCTTCCCCCTCCCACCCTCTCTCCCTCCTCCTCCAATTCTTCTATCCCATCTTTCATTCTTGTTGATATTATTAATCTTAGCTCACGTTATCCCATGAAGTGTTTACATTAATTGAGGTTATTAGGCTCCTGTACACATCATATCTTTATTCTATTTATTTCCCCTTCCCCTCCTCCTTACCTCTCACGTTTTTTCCCTTGGACAACTTCCCTATTACAAGAGATTCATCTCCTTGTCCCCTTTCACCTATCCTGTATTATTCTCTTCGTTTGTACTTTGCTTCACTCAAATGAGAGATACGATGTAGTATTTAAGCTTGTGTGCCTGGCTTATTTCACTCATTATTATATTTTCCAAGTACATCCATTTTCCTACAAATCTCAAATATGTCGTTCTTTATAGTAGAGTAGTATTCTGTAATATGCAGACACCAAATTTTCTTTATTCAATCATCTGTTGGTAGATATATATAGGCTGTTTCCAGGATGTAGCTATTACAATTTGTGCTGCTATAAACATTGGTATGCATGTATTGCTGTAGTATGATGACTCAAGTTCTTTGGAGAAGATACCTAGCAGAGGTTGCTCAGTCATATGGAACTTCTAATTTTAGTTCTTTGAGAAATCTCCTTACTGATTTCCATAGTGGTTGTACTAATTTGCATTCCCACAAACAATGCAAGAGAGTTCCTTTTTCACCACAGCCAGGCCAGCATTTATTATTGTTTGATTTCCTAATGCTTGGCATTTTTTCTGGAGTAAGTTGGAATCCGAATGTTGTTTTAATTTGCATTTCTCTAATGACCAGAGGTGTTGAGCAGTATTTTATATACATATTTGTTGGTTACTTGTATTTCTTTCTCTGTGAATTGTTTTTTCATTTCTCTTGCCTGTTTCTTGAGTGGGTCTTTAATTTTAGGTGATTTCATTACTTTACATTCTTTCTGTAGTCTAGATATTAGTCCTCTGCCTGAGGAGTAGCTGGCAAAAAATTCTCCCCATTCTATAGGCTGTCTCTTCACTCTACTGATTGATTCTTTTGTTGCACAGAAGCTTTTTAGTCTATTTCCATTTGTAGATTCTTATTTCTTGTGCAGTTGAGGTTCTTTTCAGAAAATCCTTTTGTACACCTATGTCTTCAAGTGCTTTACCTATTTTACCTTCCAGTAGGTTTAATGCTTCTGTTTTAATGTTTAAATCTTTGATCCATTTTGATTTTAGTTTAGTGTATGGTGAGAGACAAAAGTCCAGTTTCAATCTTTCACATGTAGATAACCAGTTTTCCCAACGCCACTTGTTGAATAGGCTATCTTTCTGCCAACATATGCTTTGGGCCCCTTTGTTGAAAATAAAATAGACAAATGTGCCTGGAGAAATTTCTCTACCCTCAATTCTGTTCCATTCATCCATGTATCTACTTTTGTTCCAGTCACATGCCATTTTTATCACTATTGCTTTGTAGTATAATTTGAAGTTGGGTATTGCTATGCCTTCTGCTTTGCTCTTATTGCCCAAGATTGCTTTTGCTATTCTGGGTCTCTTTTAGTTCCACAGGAATTTTAGCATGTTTTTCTAGGTCTGTAAAATATGCCGTTGGTCATATTTTGATTGGGATTGCAGTGACTCTATATAAGAGTTTTGAAGCAATGGCCATTTTGACAATATTTATTATACCTATCCAGGAGCAGAGGACATCTTTCCATTTCTGATGTCCATCACGTTTTTCAGAGCAGTGTAGTTTTCTTTGTAAAAGATTTTTACTTTCTCACCTAGGTTAATTCCTAGATATGTCATTTACCATGAATGGCATTATTTTCATAGTTGCCTTCTTATACTGGTCATTGTTGGTGTACAGGAATGCTAATGGTTTTTGTGTGTTGTATCCTGCTACACTGATGAAGTTTGTTATTAATTCTAGGAGGTTTTTGACATATTGCATCTTGATCAGTTTAACTTACCTCCACCATCCCCCATTTCCTCAGGAGTCACAGTGGTGACCGGGAGTCCTGATAGGGGTATTGACAGAAGGCAGCTATGCAGAGAGTTCTGACTGGTCTGTCCATAAGACAGAGTATCAGGAATGAAACCTGGTCCCATGCCAAGTGCAGGATGGTGGAGGCAAGGCTGAGCAGAAGGTAAGAGGGTCATCTAAGAGGAATGATGCTGGGAAGGTTAACCAAGGTCAAATCTTTTGTGCAGCATACTAACAGTAGAACTTTGTTAGCAAAGGACGTGGGATGGAGATATATAGGGAAGCTGTTTTGATCATGCAGGGGTGCACGTCAAAACTGATGGCCACAGCAGGGCAGACTTGGTGCTGAAACTCCTAGGCCACTGATATCCTATACTTTCTTCTTTTTTTTCCACCCAGCAAAAACCATAGGCAAAACTGCAGATGGGGGTGATGGGGTCTTGTACCAATTGGAGGCAGGACTATAAGACAGGTTGATTTTTAGACAAAAATTTTCCCCCCTCTCCTTGCCTATTCCAGAGCTCAGCAAAATAATTTTTTTAAAGAAAAATTTGTGGTATAATTTCAACCTTATAAAACTTATCTTTAAATGCACAAAATAAAAGATTTCTAACAATTGTGAGCACAAATTAAATTTTTACAAACCTTTAAATCTTCAGGTTCAGCCTGAAATAACCCAGATGTTTTTCTCATCATCTGAGTTTCTCTTTTTTGTGTATTTCCTCTTTCTTCCCAGAAAGTTCTTGAAGCTCCTGGTGTTTAAATGTGCTGACTTTAAGCTCCCTGCCAGGACATTAGTACTAATGCCCAGGCTGAAGAGCTTTCGGTGTTAGGACATCAGTGCTTGATCTTGAGTCACATTTACTGGGCTCAAGTGTCCCTTATAATTTTGTTTCAGACAGTGGATGCTGAGAAGGGGGAAATGCGGGGAGCCTGAATTCTAACTTTTTAGCATTACCTTTGAATTTGGTAAAAATGACACATGGAAGACAATGCACTATTTCAATACACTAGCGTTTATAGAAGCTAGTAGAATTAAGTATTAGTCTGTAATAGAGATTTATGCAGCATGCCCTGGAAATTTTGCTTTGCAATTCTATCATTTACAAAAGTGTAAGAATAAAATCATATTTTCTTATTGGAATGTCTAAAATCTCTAAACTCTACTAAAGGCAAGCTATTATCATTATATTATGAATTAGAACCAAAGTATATATTTTAGTATCTTCCCTTTCATAGAGCAGTAAGAAAACATCCCAGGAAGCACACTATGTGAAGTTAGAGGATGCAGAGGAAGTGAACACTTTCCAAAATGAACATTTCAATTTTATCATGATAAAAATTACTTTGCACACAAACTTCACGTTAGTAGTGTGAAAGGCAGAACAGCACTCCTGAAGAGATAGCCACATCCAAATCTCCAAAACCTGTAAATATGTTAGCTTGCATGGAAAGAGGAATGAAGGCTGTTGATAAACAGACTTTAATATTAGAAAATTATCATAGCTTATCCCATTGGACCCGATGTAGCCACAAGATACTTAAAGCAGGAGGTTTTAAAACAGGATGGGTAGAGAGCAGAAGTTCAAGAACAGCAAGCTCTAATGGAACCTCTCCAAAACTTCTGGCCTGTAGAACTGTGAGTTAATAACTTTATGTTATTTTAACCAGGAAGTTTGTGGTAATTAGGTACAGCAGCAATCAGAAACTACTGCCCTATCTAGGGGACAGAGTGAAAATGTGAGAATCCTTATTACTTTGGACACTCATTCTTGCATTGCTGAGGTTGAGGGGTGTGGATAGGCTTCCTGAGGCCACTTCTTTAGCCAAGGTCTCTTTTCTTTCTTTCTTTCTTTCTTTCTTTTTTTTTTTTTTTTTTTTTTTTTTTTTGTCTTTTTGAGACAGGGTCTCGCTAGGCAGTTCAGGCTGAACTTGAGCTGACTTTGAAGCTCAGGCTGGCCTCAACCTCCCAATGATCCTCCTGCCTCAGCCTCCTGAGTGCTGGGGGGTATGC
This sequence comes from Chinchilla lanigera, assembly GCF_000276665.1. Lineage (NCBI taxonomy): Eukaryota > Metazoa > Chordata > Mammalia > Rodentia > Chinchillidae > Chinchilla > Chinchilla lanigera. Next base: position 18,476,358 of record NW_004955428.1, on the reverse strand, counting down.
ACCACCACACCCGGCTTGCAAGGTCTCTTCTCAATCTCTCTCTCATGAATCTTCTGCAAGACAGAATTCTAGGGAGGGTAGAGCTGGGTCAGGCAGGTGAAGTCTGAACTTTGACTTGTTAATTTATGAATATGGTGATTAAACCAGATCATCATGAGGAAGTCAAATCTGTCTCTAAAATGCACCCCACCCCACATAATCCAGCTGGGGAGTAAGAAACTATGGCAGCTATCAGTGGTCCAAGACACACTCAACTGGTGCTCCTCCATCCATGCTTTTCCTATGTTGTAAAGAAGGTGAATTTTCATTGGAAAGTTTTAAAATATTGCTTTGATAATTGCATTCTCATAGTTGTAATGCTACAAAGAATATATATATACACCTTCAGAGTCAGACATCCAAAACTTGCTATGACAAGTATCATCCCCATGACAAAGGAGTAGAAAGAACATATATTCATTCAAACATCTAAAAGCCACTGATATGTCTAAGGAATAATAAACATAGAAAATTTAACAAAATAAAAAAGAGTTTCTTTCTCAGACTGAGTTAACAGCATGAAAATGAGTTCCCGTGACCTGTGTTTCTTTTCTTTTTTCTTTTTTCTTTTTTTTTTTTTTGACCTGTGTTTCTTATCCTTGCATCCTTTTTTGTTCTTTTCTCACTAGCTCATTTTCCACTTAATCTTCTATTGCACAACTATCCACGTTCTGGATATAAACTTATAAGTTTTCATAGTTGTATTTTTTTTAATGAATTGAGATTGACTCTCTAAATACATTGAAAGTAAGCAATTAGTCCCTTTTCAAGTTAATTTCCCCCACCATGTGGGACGTCAGAGATTGACTTTGATGGAGTATCAGAAATAATAATGTGAAAAAACAGAGACTGGTATTCAGATATTAGCTATTAGAGAATTCCCACACACACACACACTATACACAAGGACTGAGAAATTTTAAATAATTTTCAAGTAAAACATTTCCTCAATAAACATGAGTGGGCTAAGGATGTGGCTCAATGGTAGCATGTGGCCCTGGGTTCTGTCCCCAGAACTGCAAAAAAAAATATATATATATATTCACAGAACATACCTAAGGTACAATATAAAAATTATACCTGTTAGATCAGCTTAAGAACTCCAGATTATCTACCCAAAGTAGAATTGTCTTGGGAAGAGTTCATTCTTTTTTTCCTATCCTGAAAGTTGGGGCCAAGTTAGATGAAATGATACATTTCCTACTTTCCATTTCCCTTGATGCTGGAATATTACCCAGGAAATAAACATGCTTGAGTCTGTTTGTTTCCTAAAACCATGAGAAAAATGTGAACTGCTTGGAAAGTTACACCCAAGGGAAAATTCTCATGCTGAGATCATAGATGCTGTGAACAAGTTTGGTTACTTTTCTCAAGAGTCCACTTCTCACTGGGTTAGAAAGCCCATGGACCATACATAAACAGTCTCCTCCCAAGGTCAAGAGACAGGGGAAAAGGACTGAGATTAATAGAACTTGTCCATGTCCAACAATGTTGACTATGGCAGGAATATCACTCTACCTTCTAAGTCTGTTGGCTCCTTTGCAGGGCATGGAATTGATATTTCAAAATATTAAAAATTTAAATTCAATTTCCTACTCTCCAAGCTGCCTTGTTTCCAGCTGTGGTCTCAGCTGTCCTAGAGTTAATTCTTTGTTTAGCTCAAAAGTAGTCAAATTTATAAAGCAGCAGGTCATCAAAGATGTTTTGGACAACTGTTATTGGGAGAACAGGAAATGGACAGAGAAAGAGGAGGAGGTGGCTCTGCCGTACAGTGGGAGGGAAATAGTCGGGAGAAATAGGAGGAGGAAGCAGACAGGAGGGACACGTCTGTGTCATGACAGAGCCTGAGAGGCACAAGGTGGGTTATGAAAATCAGCCACCAAACCCATCAGAATGAAGAGCTCTGCAAAGCACCAAGAAAGAGTCTGGGAATAGGGTTTGATTATTTTATAAAGATAGTTCCAATATCCAAAAGTTGGGAAACTGCCTAGAAGTTATGGCAGAAAAGACAGAACTTGTAGACGATAATGAAAATTCAAATGAGAACTTTGTATTACAGTTTGGTATTGATACTATAAACCTAGAAATAAAAATGTCTAGTGACAATAAAGCTCATCAATAAAGAGGGTTCTCAAAAGATATTTTAATATACTTTCCAGAAAACTCTAGAATTCTTTTTCTTTTTACTGAGGAAACTTTGCAAGCTCCTTTGTTCCAATTCCCTGAATCTTGCAACGTGCTGTCTGCTTTGGCTTTGCTGACTAGGAGCTTTCTAGGTTGGGGTTGTGACTATGGTAGTTCCCCGGGGCTCATGTCCTTTATGCTGGACATTTCATACCTCATGTCATGTCTCCCTGCCTTCTTGACCAGGTGGCCTCTGCCTGCTATTGGCTTTTTTAAAAATCCAAATAAAATTTCAAAAAATAAAGGTAGGATAAGAATGAGTCATGTCTACTTAGCTTCTTATAATATTGCAGTAGTTCTGCAATCAGTTCAGAGGCCAGCTAGTAACTAGTTAATCTCTCATAGAAACTGTTGAAAATATTAGAAGTCTCAATATCATATCCCTTTTTATCATTAGCAAAAGTTCCTTTTTAAATTTTTAAAATTTTAATAAAATGCAAGTGAATGACTCTAGAATATGCTACTGTGACAAAAAAATTATTTTGAACTGAAGGCATTTAAGAATAAGCTCTTTTCTAAACTTGCTTATCTGCTTAAAGGCAAAAACTCCGCAAAAGAACTCAATAAATCCCGTCTCTAGGGAACTTAACCCAGAGGACTGATTCTTATCATTGATGACCTAAACACACATTGTCACAAAACTGTCCTATCTCCTACCTTTTCTTCTAAGAGCCCATTCACCTTTCCTAAAAGTCATTTCTTTTCTCCTCAGTGTCCTTTCTCCCTCTGTCTTTCCCCTACTAAAATGTTAAATAAGTTTCCAATCTAACCAACTCCTTGCATTACATTTTTCTGAATTTCTGTACATCTCATGATTAAATTTTATCTCATCTCTGGCTGATCTATCTTTTGTCAGTTTCATTTGTAGGTCCCCAAACACTGAACTTAAGAGGACAGAGGAAAAATTTCTCCTCTCTGACAGTGGGCATTCAATATAACCTTTGTGGATATCCTATCATCATACACCTTCAAGATGCCTGTGCATTTGCCCACCTACTTCTCTATTCTGCATCTGTTCTTTTCCACTTCCTTAGGGGCTCTTTTTGCCTCTCAATCTTTATTTAAGAAATATTTACGATTTAGTCCTGAATTTCCTTTCTTTTGCTTTATGGGTTTCGCAAGCTATCACAGTGAGAATAGTTAACATCTGACTGAACACTAAATTTACTCTTTTGGGCAGAATTCCTAGTAACTTCCATTACAGGTTAAGTAACTTGCCAGGGGTTACACAAATCTAATAGCTGGACAGGGATTCCAGAGCAGGAAAACTGGAGCCAGAGTTTATTCTCTTATGTACTGCACTTGACTATATTTTCTCTTTCAAACCAGAAATACTTTCTAAGATAACTGCAGAGATGATGAACCTAACGAAGAGTTTGTTTAGTGAATCTAGAGTAAATAAAGATAAAAAATAGAGGAGCTTAGAAAAATGATGGAAACCATGAATGTCCAGTATAGGAAAGAAATGGAATCCATGAAACAGATTCAATCAGATATCTAGAAGATTAAAAAATTCTATTGAATGTGTACAAAGGAGAACAAAACAATGTGAGAAATAAGATACTTCCATGATAAAGAATACCTGAAGAAATTCGTGACCACCAAACCAGTACTCCAAAATGTCCTGAAGGGCATTCTCGAAAGAGATAATGAGCACTACAACTCCATGAACCCCAACTGAATGAATCTACCAGGCAAAACAAGTACTTAAATTGAAGGGAAAGAAAGGGAACTAACAATAGGAAAATAAGATTACAAGGATAAGTCAATACATATGAATTATAACTATCAGTGTAAATGGTCTCCATTCACCAATCAAAAGAAACAGACTGGCAGAATGGATCAAGATGCAAGATCCAACAATGTGTTGCATACAAGAAACACATTTAACTCAAAGAGAAATTTCATAGACTGAAAGTCAAAGGATGGAAAGCAATACTCCATTTGACAGGAACCTGGAAAAAAGCAGGGATAGCAATTCTATTTGCAGACAAAGTGGATTTCAGGTGAGGACTGAGAAGGTCACTACATGTTTATTAAGGGAACAATCCAAGAGGAAGGGATAACAATCAAAAATATACATGCACCAAATACAGACTCTAATATAATTGGAATAGGGGGATTCAATACCCCACTGTCAAAAATAGATCAACCAAACAAAAAATAAGCATCAATTTAGGAAGAAATATCAGATATAAATTTTGAACAAAGGACTTAGTAGATGTCTAGAGAGTGTTCCATCCCACAACATTATAATACACATTCTCAGCTACACATGGGATGTTCTGCACATACTAGCTTATAGAATATACTTAAGTAAATGCAAAGGAATTAAAATTAACCCATGCATATTATCAGGCCATAGTACAATGAAATTGGAAATCAATGACAAAAGAAACTACAAGAACTTTATAAACATATGGAAATTAAATAACATCCTCCTGAACAAACAATGGGTCACAGATAAAATTAAAGAAGAAATTAACAGTTTCTATGATTAAAGGATAATGCCAGGGGGCCTAGGAATTTAGCTCAGTGGCAAAGCGCCTGCCTGGCAAGTGCAAGGTTGTGAGTTCAGTTCCCGGTACCGGAGAAAAACCAAAAAAAAAAAAAAAGGATGATGCCGGTACAACCTACCAGAACATATAGGATGCAATGAAGGCAGTCCTACAAGGGAAATTTATAGTGGTGAATTCTCATATCAGAGAAACAGACTGAGCTCAAATAAACAACCTAATGTTGAACCTCAGGCTTCTAGAAAAAAAAGAGCAAGTGAAGCCCAAACCTCATATAGGAAGGAAATTATAAAGACCAGAGTACGATTAATGCAGTTGAGACTAAGAAAACAGTACTAAGAATCAATGAATTGAGGAGTTGTTTCTTTGAAAGACTCAATAATATTAACAAACACTTAAGAAAACTTATCAAGAAAAAAAATGTAAAAAAAGATTCAGATCTATGCAATTAGGAATGAAAAGAATGAAATCACAAAAGATCCTTCAGAAATCCAGAAAAATCATCACTACCTACTTTCAGAAACTGTATTTTAATAAGATGGGAAACACAGCAGAAATTGACAGATTCCTAGATACATGTGAATTACCAAAGCTGAATAAAACAGATATAAAAATTCTAAATAACCCAAAATCAGTCAGTGATGTTTAAGATGAAATTGAAAACCTACTGACAAAGAAAAGCCCAGGACCTGACAGATTCATTGCTGAATTCTACAAGAAATTTAGAGGAGATCTAATGCCACTACTTCTCAAAGTCTTTAATGAAATTTAAAGAGAATTAATGCAAATGAAAAAATGGACTTAGTAGATGTCTAGAGAATGTTCCATCCCACAAAATCATAATACACATTCTCAGTTGCACATGAGATGTTGCTCATTCCTGGGAGCAACCATTACCCTGACACTAAAATCAGAGAAAGATCCAACCAAAAAGTGAACTATAGAACAAAATCACTAATGAACACAGTGGCAAACATCCTCAGTAAGATACTAGCAAATAGAATGTAACAAATCATCAAGAAGATTATATACCATGACCAGGAGATGCAGAGATGGTTCAACATATGCAAAACAATAAATGTAATACACTATATTAACAGAGCCAAGGACAAAAACCACATGATTATCTCAATGGATGCAGAAAAAGAATTTGACAAAGTCCAACATCTATTTGTGATTTTTAAAGCTCTACAGAAAACTGGAATAGATGGTCTTCATCTCAATCCAATAAAACCATCTATCACAAGCCAATAGACAACATCATGCTAAATGGTCAAAACCTGAAAGCTTTCTCTGTAAAATCAGGAATAATAGAAGGGTGTCCATTATCACCACTGTTGTTTAACATAGTTCTGGAAACATTAGCCAGAACACTAGACATGAGAAAGAAATAAAAGGTATAAGGATAGGAAAAGAGGAAGTCAAATAATCATTATTTGCAGGTGACATGATACTCTACATAGACAACCCTAAAAACTCCACCAAAAATCTTCAAGATTTAATAAGTAAATTCGGTAGCATAGCTGATTCCAAAGTCAACACTCAAAAATCAATAGCATGCCTATACACCAATAAAAAACCCACTGAGACAGAAATTAGGGAAACCATATCTTTTAAAATCACAACCAAAAAATGAAATACTTTGGAATCAATATTACAGAGGAAATAAAAGATCTTTACATTGAAAGTAACAGTACTCTGAAAAAGGAGATCAAAGAGGATATCAGAAAGTGGAAAGTTCCATGTCCTTAGTAGGAAGAACCAATACAGTGAAAATAGCCATACTTCCAAAATTCTTATACAGTTTTAATTCAATCCCTACCAAAGTACCATTAACATACCTCACAGAATTAGTGAAAATTAGTAAAAATTCACTTGGAACCAGAAAAGACTTAGAATAGCAAAAGCAATTCTTGGTAACAAAGGTAAAGCATGGGGTATCACAATCCCTGATGTGAAATTATAATACAAAGCTACTGTGATAAAAACAGCATACTACTGGCAAAAAAACAGATCCAAGGATCAGTGCAACAGATTATAACAAGGAGAAACAATTCCAAACACAGTCAGCTCCCTTATATTTAAGGAAGGGACCAAACAGCTTCACTGGAAGAAAGATAGTCTCCTTAATAAAGCGGCGCTGGAATAACTGGTTTCCACATGCCAAAGACTAAAGCCAGACTCATGTCTCTTACCATGCACTAAAACTAAAATCAAAATGGATCAAAAATATAATTATTAAAACAGAAACACTGAATTTGTTAGAAGATAGAATAGGAAGAACTTTTGAAGACATAAGTGTAGGTAAAGACTTTATGAACAAAACTCCAATCACAAAGAATCAACAACTGAGATCTCATCTTATTAAAAAGCTTTTACACAGCAAAAGAAACCACCAACAGAGTGGGGAAATTTTTTGCCAGATTTTCCTCAGACAAAGGACTGGTATGTAGAATATAGAAAGAACTAAAAAAAATTAAATTTAAAGCCCCAATCCAAAAATGGTCATCTGAAATGAATAGACACTTCTCTGATGAAGAAGTAGAAATGGCAAATAAATATATGAAAAAATATTCAACATCACTGGTCATTCAAGAGATGCAAATTGTAACAACACTGAGATTCCATCTCACTCCAGAAAGTGTGGCTATTATCCAGAAATCAACCAATAACAAATGTTAGTGAGGCTTTGGGGAAAAAGGAACCCTCTCCACTGTTGGTGGGAGTGTAGACTGGTACAACCACTGTGGACATCAGTGGAGATTCCTCACAAAACTAAAACTAGAGGTTCCATTTCATTCAGTTACTCCTCTTCTTGGTATCTTCCTGAAAGAGTTAAAAGCATCATACCACAGTTTATATGCACACCCATGTTTATCACAGCACAGTTTGTAAGGGCTAAATCTTGAAAACACCCCAAATGCCTATCAACCAATGAATGGATAAAGAAGATGTGTGTGTGTGTGGGGGGGTGTACAATAGAGTACTATTCTGCCATAAAGAAGGATAGTCTTGAGTAATTTATAGCCAAATGGATGGACCTTGAGACCATACTCTTAAGGGAAATAAATCTGATACATATGTTTAAATATCACATTGCTTCTTTGGTGTGAGAAACTAAAAAGGTAAATAAGGACCAAAATGTGTAATAGATATTGTGAAATAGGAAGAAAATGTTCAAATGGGAAGGGGAACTAAGGAAGGGAGAGAGGAAGGAGGGGAAAAGAAAGAAAGAGAACAGAAGCAAAAATGGAAACAAAGATTTGTAAATAAGGTGTGGGGGGGAGAGGTTGAAGAGAGGGGAGGCTAATGTAGAAAAAAAGAATTAAGATATATCATGTACATGTACAAATTCCCTATGATGACTGTTATCATTATATATATCTAAAAATGTACCAATAGAATTAATTATAAAAATTAAAAAACAACGGAGATCCAGGCAACTCTAAGATTAAGCCGGTCTTTTCTATCCTTTCTCCCCTGGTCTTTTGCCTCCCTGCTTACATCAGCCACTTCATTCTCCCTCTTTCCAACAGCTGGTATTTTTTACTTATTCAAAGTTTATTTACAATTAGCAGAGTTCTTTTGTTCAATTTGGATGAAAATTGTGAATAGGCAAAGTGTAGCTCTTTTTAGTGTTAGTATCCCTAAGCTTTGAATGTCCGTGACTCTCAGTGATTAGTATTAGTGGCCCATCACCATTCTCCTAAGTCACTGGCGCCAGCAGCTACTGGTAGCCCTCAGGAACTCTTTAGGAAGTGACAGCTCCTGGCATTTTTTCTTCCCTGCTCCATATTCTCTGGCTACTATCTGCTTTCAGTGTTGCCACGCCTGATTGGTGGCCACTTTTGTTAAGAGCAGTCTTTGGTGTTATCAGCTTTTAATGTACAAGCTTAGCATGCTCTACTTGAAATACTAATCACATATAGGCAACCATTATTAGGACATAGGGTGCAGTATAAGGGGGAGCAATACATGGACTGACCACGCAGTGCTAAGGGCATGGAGGAAGTTGCTGATATAGGGACAAAAAAGCAGGCTCATGTACACAGAGTCAGACTTTCTGTTTAGTCATGGGCAGGGAAGGGGGCTCCTTATGGACCTCATGGAGAATGGCTACAGAGGTGCACAGTTGTCCAGCAAGGCTGCTGACAAGAGGCATCTGGGATAGACTTAGCACTGAAGGTTGCCATAGCCAAAGGAAAAGTCTCTAGAGCACTTGTGGTATGTCTGATATAACTGGCTGGGTACAAGGTGTTTAAAGCAGCCACAAGAGAAAAAATAAAAGGTACCTTTTGTGGCATGTCAGATCCTTCTCTTGTCTCAACCTCACTCCAGAATCAATTGACCTCCCAGATGCAGGGGAGAAATTGCATATTTTCCCTTATGTTTCTTTAAGATAGTTCACAATTGTCTCCCTGAGGTGGGAGAGTGTCGCTGTCCTTTGTCATGAGAAGTACAGTATCTTATCTCATTGGTGAAACCATTAAGAACTTGGCTTCCTTGGGCCAACTTAAAAACAGGAATTGTTAGTTTGCTCCCTAAATTATCTGCAGCTTGACTCCCTATCCTCTTTCTTTTCCCCTCATCCAGTCTACTTCTCTCTTCTCTCTGTTCTGTTCCTTTCCTTTTTTTCTCCTCTTTTTGCCCCTTCTCCTATTTTCACTCCTCTTTCTCCTTTCTCTGTTCTGTCTGCCTCAGCTGCACATAGGGAGATACATTCACTTTATATAGCCAATCTACTTGAAGTAGACAAATCAATACACCTAGACAGACCTCCATTTATTTCCAGTTTTCTGTCTGTATCTGACTCAGTCAGATCTACCCTTTCTTAGGAGCAGTTAGTCTTCAGTCCAGAGAAAGTCTTCCTGTTAGCTTCAGAACTGAGAAGTTCTCTAATCCAGTTTTACCAGACAGCCTTTTACTTTGAGAGTTACTGGGCTTTCACTATAAAATATAATCTCCCTTTTATCTATTCTTAATCTGCTAGAATATGAGTTTTCTGCCTTGGATTTCCAACAGAGGCCCTAAATGAGCTTATGCTTAGGGTGACCTTGGATTAGGTGTAGCCAGGAGTCTGAGTCATTCAGTTTTGTTGCTAGAGAACCCTACCTCCTGGCTTGCCAGGTACAATGCAGGTTTCACCTCACGGCCCTGCAGACTTACTCTTATACCCCTGTTTCTCTCAGAACAGTTAACCAGTAAGGACAATAAGTTATATAGTCATCCTACCTTTTCCCATCTAATAACTATGTCAGATTCTTTTTAAGGAATATATACAGCTGTCACTGCAAAATATGCCTTGTGTAATCCACAGATCTCGTGACTTAGCATTTGTGATCTCCACAGTCCTTCCCTTGATTGCATCTTATACCTCAGCTAATCTCTCCAGTATTTTACACAATCATGTTTGCTTCATATCCATGGTCATACCATCAAGCACACATGTGGTCTGCCATTGCTTCTTGCTGGGCAGGGTCTACACTCCTGCTGACCTGAGCCCAGTTCAGTAATGGCAGAGCAGAGCACCCAGGTGAACCTGGGAAACCTGAAGCATCTGTACACGAGATGTGTGGAGATCAAGAGCATGAGCTGTGGAGCTGGACAACTGTGTTTGAATACTGGTTCTGCCAGTCCAGTTTAGGGCTTTTTTGGAAGCTATTTTGTGCTAGCCTGACAAAACATCACAGATCCGATAATTTATAAAGAACAGAAATTTATTTTTTGTAGCTCTGGAGGCTGAAAAGTCAACAAAATGAGGACCTTCTTGTTGAGTTATCTTCCCTTGGCAGAAGACAGAAGAGCAAGCAAACCAAACAAAGCCTATTTAATTTATTTATTATTTTCTTCAAAAAGGGCTCTTTTCACAAAGGAGACTTCATGGGTTTTATGGTTTACAACTAACGTGTCCTCCCAAAGCCTCATGTGTGTGGAAGGTGATTGGATCACAAGGGTGCTATGCTCATCAATGAATTAATCCTCTGATGAACCTATAGCTGAATGTGCTGTTAGGTGATCGGGATAGTCAGAGGAGGTAGCTTTCTGGGGATGACCTGAAAGGGTGTATTTGTTTCCCTGGTTCCTCTCTTTGCTCTCTGCTTCCTGGCACGTTGTTATGCGCAGCTTTCCTCACCAAACCCTTTCACCATGCCCTTCTTACCTTGGTGCCAGGGGACTATGGACTGAGTGCTCGAAAAACTGTGAGCCCAAATGAACACCTCCTCCTTCAAGGCGTGGGTGTCAGAGGTTTTGTCCCAGTGAAGAGGAAAGTGAATAAGACAATGGTCTAGTCACTTCTTAAGGGGCACATCGCCTGGATTTTGGAGGGGACACATTCAAACCATAGGAGCGTTCAAATTATTTCTCTGTGCTTCAGTTTTGTCACCTGAAAATGGAGTTAATAGCAGTACCTATTTCCCTGGGCTACTGTAAGCTTAAATGAACCAGAGCCTTAAAGAATTTAACCTGGTAGGTAAGAAGCACATAATATAAATCATATCTACTAGGTGATTCTGCTTTAGGATTTGAAAGTTTGCTAAAAGATAAAAATTTTATGTATTGTTTTCCAGGAAAAAATTTCTAATTTATTTAATGACTTTTAAATTATTATCAATCCTTTCATCCTAGATATATCAACTCTAATACTGTGAAACTGGACATTATCTTTCACAGAGATTAATATTTTTCATCACTTTGACTAACCAAATCTTTACTAACTTTATATATTACAAATATTTTCTCACAAGCTTCAGCTATATACAGCATAACTTCTAAAAGCAATCCCATTGAATATTTGGCCTCAATTCTATAAATATTTTTGTGCATTGCATAGAGTCATAGATATCCTGGATTTCATAAACCAAAGTAAAAATGTGATTTAAGGTAAGAAAAATTCTCCCAATAAAAATGTAGCACTCTGTTAACATCATACGTAGTGCTAAGAATTAACTCTTGTGTATACTCTCTTATTAGATCATCATGCAAGTCAGGGAAGGAGATATTATTCCTATTTAAAGATGAGGACATTGAAGCTCTACCACGATGGCTATCTACTGTCCTTGTACAGGCTGCAAGCTAAGAATGGTTTTATAGCTTTAAATGATCAAGGAAAAAAATCAAAAGAAGAATGATACTTCCTGATATGACAATTAAATGAAAGTCAATTCAAGTTTTCATTAACAAAGTATTATTAGAGGACAACTGTGTTCATTCGTGTAAATACTGCCCATGGCTGATTTACACTGCAATAGCAGAGCTGAATATTTGCAACAGAGACTCAAAATCCCAGGAAGCTGACAATATTTACTAACTGGCCCTTTATAGAAACATTACTGAGCCCTTCTCTGATAGGTTAGATGACTTGCCCCAAATTACATAGCTTATAGGGCAAGCTTTTACAACATGTATTCCAATCCTCTGACTATGACTATCTCAAAAACCAGTCTCATAGCTAGATGACTCTGTGTTCTGGACAGAAAAAATGATTTTACGCTTTTGAATCATTTTGGGGACTGGCACACTTCTTAGCTTCGATTTCAATTGTAAAGTGCTTCAGTTAATGAAGCATAGTAAGTGCCAACTCTGCAGATGGAGGCTCTTGAGTGCAGCTGACATGAGTACCTCCTCTCACCGCTAATCAGACATCTCCACTCCTCTGTCCCAAGCTACCCTCAAAGCTGAAGTGTGTCACCTGCAGGAAATTTGTCTCTCCCAACAGCACTGTGATGAGACTTATTCTTAGCATGTCCCCAGCCATAATACTTGTCAAGAGTATTATACCCCTTGGTGCTCTTTTAACTAAGGACAATCAAAATAATACATTGTCAGAGGGAGAAAAGAACTATCAGACCACATCATACCTGGAGAGTGGATTTTCCATAGAAACTTTTTAAACATATACTGACAATTCCTCCTTGATAAACTTGATGTACAGAGAACACTTTGAAAATTCAAATACTGACCTCTTCTGCTTCAAACAGATTTGTTAGACGGTGAGCTTACAATAACCTGGATGACAGCCATCCATTCTCAACAGGAAGCAAGTTGCCTGGAGGATTTAAACAGGAGCAAGATGGCCAATTTGGGCAAGTTTCCTAAATATTACTGTGTTGGCCATGGTCTCCTTTATTTTTTTCTGTATAAAATCTCAGAAAATTAAACACATCCACATCCAAATATAAATAAACACATGTGTCAAAACTCAGATAATTTTTAGTATATCCTGAATTTGGAATAAGGCCCATTTTCCCTTTTCTGTGTTATTCTCAATAGCCAAGAATTGAATAAACTATTTCAGTTTCAGAAAATATGGTATGTAGTGACTTTTCCTACATCACGTGAAGTACTAAGAGCAATTGTCCATTATCCACTAGGCCGTCAGGTGCTATGATAGCTCACGTATATTGGAATTAGTAATGATTCGTCAAGGAAAAAAAGTAAAACACACATTTACTACAATAAGAAAATCTTGAAGAGATTAGAAAAAGCAGTTTACTTCATAATTTACTTCATTGTTACTAATAAAAGCTATAGGAAATACAGTAGGGTTGATTTTCTACTAAGATGTCAGAGAAATTCTAATGAGAGTAATTAATCGAAAGTAGAGGGAAAGAGCAGGGCAAAGAATCTTTTACTTGCTTTAGTTAAAACTTGTACCAGGTTATGGAGCCCACCTAAGTAAGCAAAGCAGTTTATAATTTATCCTGCCACTACAGGTTTTGTTTTTTAAGTTTTTATTTTGAAATAATTTGAGATTTATAGAAAATTCGCAAAATTTTTTATACCCTTCACTCAGATTCCTTAAGAGTTTATATTTGCTTTATCATTTTACAGAGAGATATGTAGCTGGAGAGATATAATTACATTTTTACACCACTTGAAAGCAAGTTAGAGACATAATGTTTCTTTATTGTTCAATACTTCCATGTGTATTTCCTGAAACCAAGGGCATTCTTTTATATAACCACAGTACAGCTATCCAAATCAATAAATTAACTTTGATACAGTTAAATCAGAAAATAAATTAGAGCTACAGATCTCATTCAAATTTTCCTAGCAACCCAGGGATATAATTCAGCAGTAGAGCACTTTCCTATGCTGTGCAAAGCCCCCAGTTCAGTTCTCCTCGTCCCTGAGAGAGTGAAAAAGGAAAAAAAAATTTTTTTGCTGCTGTCTCACAAATAACCTTTATAGGAGAAGACATAAACCCCTGGTGCAAGATTCAATCTAGGAGCACAAACTGTGTTGAATTTCCTTCTCTCTTCAGTTTCGTTTAACCTGAAATATCCAATCAGATGACCTTGATACCTTTGAAGAATCCAGACATTCATCATGAAAAATGTATCTCAATTTGTAGATTCTAACATTTCCTCATGATTAGATCCACACTCTGTGTTTTGCACAGGAATACCACAGAGTCATGTCTGACCTTTCTTTAATGCATCATATCAGAGGTATGTACATAAATAGTTATTTGTCCAATTATAGGTGATGACAGAATTGAATACTGGCTTAAGACATTATCTGCTGATATGCACATTTTCACATTTTCTTCTTGTCATTAATAAAAATCTTTTAAGAAGTACATTGATACAATGTATAATATCCTTCTCATCAAATGTTCAGTCTGTAACTGTATCATATACTGGTGGTCCTTGCATGAAAGAGTTATCCTAGTGGGGTTGCCAAAAGGTGATTTTCTACCCATCATTCCTTCTTCATTTAGTTCTGTATGAAAGACCATTTTCCTTCCTCCTCACTTATTTATGTATGTGTGCATTTATGTCAAAATGTATTCATGATTTTTTTATTTTATTCAATTAATTAAAACTAGTACTATTGGGTTTACTTTGGTACAAAAATAGTTCATATTTTGGCTACTAGTGAAAGCCCTACTGTAAATATTTGAAGTGGGCAGTAAGGTAATCTGAACTTTGTTTTATGGTGCTAAGTCTTGAAGCACTGTAAAGGATGCTTTACAAATACAAGAGGTAAGAAGTGGAGAAAACCATCAGAGATGAAAAGAGCATTGGGTATAGGAAGGATATAATGGATTTTAATAACTCTGAGGAAGAAGAATTAAGTGGGTTGGGAAACTGGGAATAAAAGTAAAGAAAAAAGAAGTTTTGGCCTGAGTAACTAGGAAGGTAGTGGTGCAGAAATAGAGGACACAGAGCAAAGACGAATTTCCAAATGAAGGAAAGGACTTCAGTTTCAGACTCATGGAACTAGGTCTCCAAGTATACCTCCACATATTTTTGTAAAACAAAGAGCTTGAAAATAGAGGCTTGGTGCTCATAAAAGAAATAACAGCAGGAAACTCGACTTGGAAATTGTCAAAGACTGAGGGTTTAGCAGGAAAACGAGCTCATGTAGCAGGAGTAAAAAGCCAAAACAAAAGAGAAGAAGGTCAGTTTTAGGGAATGCCTACAATTAAAAAGTCAGTGGTGGACTAAGAGAGATACATTAGAAAATACCATCAAAGCCAGGTGTGGTGGCACACACCTATAATCCCAGCACTCGGGAGGCTGAGACAGGAGGATTGCTGTGAGTTCAAGGCCAGCCTGGGCTACATAGTAAGACTGTCTCAAAAAAATGAAAGAAAGAAAGGAAGGAAGGAAGGGGAAAAGGAAGGAAGGAAGGAAGGAAGGAAGGAAGGAAGGAAGGAAGAAAGAAAGAAAGAAAGAAAGAAAGAAAGAAAGAAAGAAAGAAAGAACCATCAAAAGAGCTTTTTGATAAATTATCAAAACCTACATAAAAGGTGGTTTTACAAAAAAAGACATAGTAAATGGACCTAATCCAGAAGCTGAATAGAATGAAGAATGAGATGGTGCCAGGACCTTGATCATTAGAAGGCCCAAGATCATCTTTATGAGGACAATCTCCAGTATACAGGGTGGACAGAAGCCAATTGACAAATGAATAAAATGATGTGAGCAAGTAATACAGCAAATATAATCTACACTTTTAGAATGTTTGGCTGTGAAAGGAAGATAGTGTCTCTGGGTGAAGCATTCTTAGAATAGAGGGCATAACCATTGCTTTAATTTAAATGATATAAACGAGAAGAAGATGAAGAATGCAAGAGTTGCCTTTGGAAAGTGGGAAATCTTACCCGGAATACAGGAGAAAAGAACGAGTGAAAATATAGAAGAATTTGAAAGCTACAGGGCTGAAATTACAGTGGGGAGAGTGAGAAATTTGTACACGTGCAAGTTTGGATCCCACTTCTATTTAAAATTTTAGTACTTTTTTCACTGCAGATTTTTGCATCGTTTTTTAAAGTGTTACATTAAAATAATGATCGTGACTACTGAGGTTTTGGCACTCCTTAAATAGCATACCTGAAGTGAATGCTTCACTTGCCTCACTCTAGTGTCCAGCCTCTTTCAGTTTTGGAATCCTTTCTTTCTTTTTTGATTCTGGACCATCTTTGAGATGGTTAAAGGCCTTAAAGGGAGAAATACCATTGGGGATATTTCCCCAATACTTGAGGGACAAATTCTCACTCTCTGTCTTTCTCTCTCTCAACACTTAATTTTTAGAGAAGTTTTAGGTTCAGAGAAAAATTGAGAGGAAAATAGAGATAACCCTATATCTCCTGCCCCCACAAATATACAACCTTCCCCATTATCAGTATCTTCCACTATAGTGATACATTTGTTAAAATTGATGAATCTGTATCATAACCCAACTCCATAGTTTACATTAGAGCTCACTCTTGGTTGATGGTGTACATTCTATGGGTTTAGACAAATGCAGAGTGACATGTATTCACCGTTAGTTTCATACAGGGTAGTGTCATTACTCTAAAAACCTCCAGTGCCCTGTCTCATTTTTTAATGCTTTCTCATTTTTAATACTTCTCTAATAAAAATTTCAGATGGCTCTGTGTTCTATGTTAATAAAAGGAGCTAGCTCCTGATAGACAAATAAAAATATTGGCTAAAACATTTAGGACCTAGCTAAAGCTGGATAAATTGAATTTTTAACAGAACCAAATAGCATATTTATAGGAATCTTGCCAGAAAGTAATGGATTAGCAAGGGCTATATGGAAAAACCAGGGATAATGCTACCTATGATGATAGTTACAGTCCCCATTACCTTCTCCTGTCTTCTTCTTCCAGGTAGCTCTTGATAAGCTTTAAGTTAAGGTTAACCTCAATTTTTTTCTCTTATGTATATTAGCTCTAAACAATTTAGGCTAATATGTGTACCAGTTACTAGTGTAGGGGACTAGCATATCATTTTAACTCTTAGCATATCATTTCAAGATAAAATAATTCTAGTCTTAGTTCAAGCCTCAAAATGTGTCTTGAGAAACATCCCAGAGGGGTTGTAAAGAACAGTTAACTTTGCAGTCCTGACTTTGCCCTGGAATGCTTCTCCAAAGGCAAAGAACACCCGGGTGCAGATAACCACCTATGACCCTGCCTGGGTGGTTTTATCCCTTCCCTGGCCCTAGATAAACATTGTGACCCTAAAGAAAATGTATGGTTATCTAAAGGGGGTCATTTAGAACAGAGTACAGAGAGTATAAATCATTGTGGTTGGGCTCATGACCAGGGCCTTGACCTGGTTACATGGCACAAGGAAAACAACTTGTGGCCAGGACTACAACATTCCAATCTGTTACCATGGAAAATAAAAATGTATATAAGGTGGGAACAAAGACAGGCCCATGCCCACATTCCTGACCTGAAAGTCGGGGATGAGAGGTGACTGGTCTAAATTAATAAACTCTGTTGGTTCTAAATGGAGTCCTTCGGTCTTTTGTGGAATACAGCCGGATTTCTGCTATTACACTAGATTCAGTGATGTGAGCCTTTTGGTGTTTTCAGTGATATAAACAGCCCACTGCAGCATGCATGCCATAGGTTTGCCACCACTGGACTGAAACATTGGCTTTAATATAGTATGTACTCCATAAGTATTGACTAGGGTGAAGACACATTCCCAGAGATTTTTTTTTTTTTTTTGAGACATGAAAGGTTATTGTCTTAGCTACTTTTCTCTCATTGATGAGACAAAATACCCAAAGCCCAAAATGAAGGAAGGAAAGGTTTATTTAGCTTACAGTTTGTGGAGGTTTCAGTCCACACTTGGCTGGCTCTGAGGCAGAAGACAACAAAGCAACAAGAGCAAGGGGGAATGGCAGCTGAAGAGCAATGCAGCCAGAGCAAAAGGGGAGGAACTCAACATCGTCAGCTTCCTCAGGATCCTCCCACACGTCTCCATCCCAGTTTATGGGATCCCATTCCTTTCCAATCAGTGCCCTCACTTTTGCTTCAGATACCCTTCGAGGCTGAGCATTAAACTTATGTTGCAGTTCAGCCAATCGAATTATGAGAGATTGTGTTTGAGTTTCTGCAATCTCAGCTTTTCGATTAAAAGAAAGGAGATTTTCCTTCAGGACACACTTAGAAACTTTTAAGTTTCTTATGTGTGTCTGGAGAAGGGAATTTGTATCTTTGAGCTCCTTATTTTCCTTTCTTAATTTGTCCTCACAGCCAGAAGACTTCAAACTTTCTAGGGATGTTTTGAGCTCATTGTTTTCCTTCAGTAGTTTGTCCAGGGCTGCTAAAAGCAACCAGCCAGCATCATTATATTTCCTACTCTGCCAAAAAAATTCAAAATTTCCATGCACAGAGTCGCTAAATTCCTGACATCTCACAAGTGGTGAATTAGGATAGTCAAATGGATCTACATGGCGTATTAGCTCAAACAATGCACACCAAGGATTATCCATATACCCGACAGAAGTAGAAGGAGAGACCATGGTGTCTTTAGGTCTCATCAAATTACAGAGCCAATTCCAGGAACCCCTAAAGCCATTAAGGAATGACATTCTTACAATTCTGTTTCTCTAGACCCCACTCCTGGTACCAAAGAAATGTATCTGGTTGCCAAGTTGACAAGGGGTGGAATGTTATGGTTGATACATTGTGTCAACTTGGGGAGTCTAGAGGTTTGGCTAAGTAACTTAACAGGAAGCCAGAGTGCTTACTTTGTATACATCCTGAGCCTGTGGAAGAGGAGGGCATGGAGATTATGTGAGAGCTACATGCCCTTTAGGTGGGGATGGACTGTTTACAAAGTAAGGCAGGGAAAGAAGCTGCTTGCCACCATTCCTCCTTTTTTCTCTGGCTGCTTTGCTGTTTGGCTGCTATTCCCCCTTGCTCTTAGTGCTTTGTTATCTTCTGCCTCAGAGCCAGCCAAGTATGGACTGAAACCTCCACAGACTGTAAGCTAAACAAACCTTTCCTTCCTTCATTTTGGGCATTGGGTATTTTGTCTCAGCAACGAGAGAAAAGTAACCAAGACAGTTATTTTGGAGGACCATAAAAAACCAAGAAGTCCAAGCCTTTTTCTCTTAGCTACTTTAATTAAAAGAACAATAAAGTCACCTGACTTAATCTATCACCTCTAGTAGGTATCTCTGTTACCTCTGAATATTCTCGTGCTTCTACATAACAGTTAGTAGATGTCTCTACTTTGAAATTTTCTAATTGAAAAAAATCTAAGAAAATAAATTTCTGTGAAGGAAATACTTAATCAAATAAGTGAAACTTTCCTGTTCCTATGAAGATACTTTGCTGTGAGTGGCTTCAACAGAGATGGAAATAAAAATTAGATTCAGCTAATTTTAAAGTTCTTAGAGTACAAGTGGCCTAAATGAGACCAGTCACTGAGACAAGACTGTTGAGAAGAAACATCTTTCCATTTCAATACCACTATCCATAGGTATACGAAGATATAAAGAGAGTTCAGGGATAGGCCGAAGCCTCTCAGGTCAGAACAATTTCAGCAATATGTGTCCTTAGACTTCTAGGTATTAGCAGGGGTCAGAGCCAAGAGACCTCCAGTTTTAGCTCACGGGTAGCCTCATTTTATAATAAATTCAATTATTTTAAACCCACTGTTGGGCTTTAGAAAGCATTGCTCTGAACTCAGTTATTTTTATGAGTAATGTTGATGTGCTCAAGAAATTTTGAACAGCAAGCAAGTAGAGCTACCCCCTGCATGTCACTGTCCTTTCTCTGTATGGGGTCATGTTCAAAGAAGTGCTGTCCTAAGAGTCCCCCTCTGATCATTCCCCAGGTATATTTTTATGGTCTTTAAAAAGTGGATATGAAACTTACTTGAAACTCTTCATTTAGAAAGCAACTAATCTTCATTTAGAAAATTGTTTTCAAGTGTTTTAAGTAGACAGTTCTAAAATTTTTAATAGGGAAGTTAGATCATTTTGGGTCATAAAAATAATATAACAATGGCACTATATTTTCATGTTTTCAAAATGTTCTCTTTTTAGCCAAGTGTGGCACACACCTGTAATCCTAGCACTTGGAAGGCTGTTGCAAGAAGATTACTGTGAGTTTGATGCTAGCCTGGGCTACATAGTGAGTTCAAGGCCAGCCTGAACTATACAGCAAGACCTTGTCTCAAAAAAACTAAACCAAAACAAAAATTTCTCTTTTTAAAGGTATTCTTTTCTCATTTACCCCACAGATACCACATTGATTTAGATGGCATAGATCAATTATTAAAACATATTTTAAAATACACAACACCATCAGGTATGATTATATGTAACTTCCTTTTTTTTTTTTTTTTTTGTACTGCAAATCAAACTCATGACCTCACGCTTGCCAGGTAGGCACTGTACCTCTGATCTACATCCCTGGCCCTATATGTAACTTCTTAAAACTCTTTAAATGGACCCAGAATATTGTGCTGGGAGAAAAGAAGACTTATCTCTGTCATATTTTTTTCATTTACATGTGTTTCTGTTTTACTTCTATCTTTGATCTGATATTTCTTTCAGAAATATTTTTGAGACCACTTATTAATCTTATGAAGACTAGTTCAGTCAAAAACTAGATGATACAATCTATGAAGTCATTCATTGGGATACATATGCTGAAGTTTGCATATGCTGAAAATAAACAAAATAACACCCCCACACCTGGGTAATCCAACTCTTTCCTCAGACCTGACATGACCATCTCATAGATAGAAGTAAGAGTGAGCAACCAATCTCCATGTTAAATGGTAGCAGAGCTACAATCCCCTCATCTTGCTGTGGTTTGTGGATCCATCCCAGTGAGGCTAAGAAAATTCTGACTACAGATCACTGCTGAAACATTCAGATCTTTCAAATTCCTCAGAGTAAAGCTATCTATAGACACCAAGCCTCCCTCTTCCTAATATTGATATCTTCTCATAACATAAATTTAACGTATGGTTTTGCTGCTACATTCTCTATTCTGCATTACTTGAACCACTCCCCCTATATAGGAGTGGGTGGTAGAGAACAAGGCTGCCAGAAGAGAGGAAAAGAAAATCCTGTCCTACTGCATTATCAAGGTCTAACTTTAACATGCTCTCCACACAAAGTTGTCATAGTGATGTGTTACTGGTATTTCTTGTGATCTCCTTAGATGTTAGATCCTACTTAGTCTGCGGTGTGCACAGAATCGAACTTAACCTGTCAGGCCCTCTCTAGGGCTCATATTCTGACTATAGATTCTAGGTCCTTGATGAAAGCCACCTACATTGATTGGCAGTGCCATCCCTGGATAATGTGCACACGTCCAAGTCCTCACTTGGCCCTGTGTGAACGTGTCTCACTTCATCTTTGATGGAACACAATGATAGCTTCAAAAGATGAGACTGGAAAGGGATATTCATGAGAATTAGAAACAAATCACTGCAGGGAACTAACAACATAAAAATGCTCCAGACCATGAGGAATTGAAGCAACAGTTCCTGTTGTGATGTACACAATGAACACAGCATGGGGGCAGTTATAAAAAACGCTGGAGGAAAAAGTGTGTCTATGAAAAACAACTGAAAATAAAACCACAGAAAGCTCAGATCTCTTGAGTGCAGAGAGTATAACTACCACAGAAAAATCTTTGGAGTCAAGACAAGGAATCTGTAGCATAAGCTTAAATTTTGACTCCCAAAGTAAGTCTTTCCTAGACCTTGTTTGTCTTGCAGTATCCACAGATGCCCTCTCAGTGATTCTAGCGACCTTTCTGCTTCCATGTCTCCAAGAGCCACATGGGCAAAGAAACTGAGCAAAGATTCACATCCACTCCAAAAGCACTTAATTTTATAAACCCAGATAAGAAAGATCAATAATCCTGATCCACACCTCAATCTAAAATAAAGTGTTTATTTCTAATGTTTTAACACAGCACAAACCTGTGAATTGTTATGTATATGTGTGATTAATAACTCATATTAAATCACTACCATATTATCTTTTAAATATAAAACTATCCTAGCTTCCCAGCCCATAGTACTCTGAATTGTACAAAGAGTAAAAATAAACTTATAAGCCACCTATTATCCTCATTTTCCATTATGTATACAAAAAAGAGATTATTCTGCACAAGCTCACATCCCTCTGGGGGAGAATTTTTAGGAAATCATATTTAACAGATAGATAAATCTATCTTACAGTGACTCAGAACTCATCTTTGGTATTGGAGGAATAACTTTTCCTTATTGGGTAACTAATGGGCAGTTTATTACATTCAATCTGTTTTATAGTCATTATTTCTAGAATGTAAATTCCTGGAGGGGAATGACTGTACATTTTGATCAGTAATTTACAGGCTTTCCCTAGCTTACATAGTATTAAATAAGCGGGAATTTTTGTATCACTTTAGGATGCCTTCAGCTACAATTAACAGAAACTTCATCTTAACATGCTCAAGCAACTAAAAATATATATATATATTAATATATATGTTATTTTATGTAATAAGAGTTAGGGGAAGTTATCAAGTGGCTCAATCTCATTCCAAAGACCCAAGTTCTTTCCATCTCTCCATGATACTACCCTCAGAATGTTAGCTTTTTCTAAGAGGACACTAGGGTTGAAAACTGCTACTGATTCCCAGGTATCGCATGTAGATGAGTCAAAACCTGGTGGATAATGTTGCCACATTTCCCATCCATCTCTTTCTGAGAGAAACACTTGTCAGGAGCCCGCTGCATTCTTTCTTTAGGAAGTGGGTCACCTCAATCTTTTTCAAAAATCATTGGCAATGCCACTATAACCAAATGATTAAAATAGACCAATCAAGATTTACTTCTGAGACTTATAAAGGAAATATGGACAATTTAACTATATAAGTCAAGAACAGATTTGGTTTTATGTAACAATGGAGATCCAAATTAATTGAGGCTTAAATAAGAAAAATATTCATGAAAAAATATAAGTTATATGTTGCCACTTAATGTCTTAAAACAATGACCCTTTATTTAGTGTATGAATCTAATGGTTTATTGGTTTTTACAGTCACAGTTGGACTTGCTGTGTGCATCATGCATTCAGTGGTTGGCTTAGCCACAAGTTAGGCTTTCTGGGAATGGATGAGTTTCCTTCTACGTCTGAGGTCTTGGACTTCTCTCTGGAATGGGAGAAGTAGTCTGACTTGGCTGTTTTCCATATTGCCTCTCAACCTGAAGTCGACTGGGGTGGGATAGTTCCCACAGCAAAAACAAGGGTTAAGGAGAACAGGCAGAAATATGGAAAGCTTTCTATTGCTTCATAACAAACCTTCCCCAAACCAATGGATTGGTCACATTTAGGTCAGATGCCTAGGTGCCATGGCAATGAAGAAAAAAATATCTATCTCTTCCTTCAGTTTCTATAAGAAGATTTTAAGCAATTTCTCACCTGCCTTTAGATTTCTCCCAAATAAAAATAACGTTAGGGTACTAGGAGTTTGGCTAAGTGGTAGAGTACTTGCCTAGCATGTACAAGGCCCTGGATTTGATTCCCAGCACTGACGGAAGGAAGAAAGAAGGGAAGAGAGAGGAGGAGGGAGAATGGCTTAGGTAGGAATTCAGTCAGTTAAAATAAACCCACTCCAGAGGCCATGATGCATGCCAGTGGAGAGCAGGACTACTTCTAGCATTGCACAGGTCGATGGGGTAAAGAAGTGGAGAAGCAGTGAGCTCGTCACAATATTTCTTAGGTAAAGGGAGAAAAACTTGAAATTAGAGGATGTACTTGCTGCATTGGGTAGGGAAAATGAAACAGTTTTATGTGGTTTTGAATATATGCTAATTATCAGATTTATGGGAGAATATACAAATCACCTGAAATAATTTAAATATTTTATCTTTCTATCCTTGAAGCAAGCATTCAGTTAAATATACAACACAAACATCATAACATGTATTTTCATGAACTATGGCACTTGGACATTACATGTTTTTAAAGTGGGGTGGGGGATATTTTCAATTGAACACTACTTACCAGTAGAAATAATTAAGAATTAGATTAAAATGGGAGTTTTCAGACAAGTGAGATATCAAAAAATGTTCTTTATACATACATTTTAGGAAGTCACTACGGCATTACTACATCCCAACAAGGAAGGAAAATAAGAAAGAGAAAGGCATAGGAACCAGAAAACCAGTTCTCCACTAGAGGAGACCACTGTGGAAACTCCTAGGAGGAAGGTGAAAGAAGAGCCGGGGACCCCGCTGTGCCACAGACCTGGACAGAGGTCACCTCACAGTGAAGTCCAAGGACAGTGGAGTCCAGGCCTGAGGACTGGGGGAAATTTACACAAATGGATACATGAATGGAGACACGTTGCATGATAAATCAGCATTAGATATATAAATGACAAAGAAGTGAAAAATGAATTTTTAACTCCAGAGATGATAGAAAAGTATATAAGAAAGGAACTATAATCATAGTCTACTATACAGTTCTGTTGTAAATGATACATAATTAAAATAACACAAACATCAAACATGGATGTAATAAGAAATTTTCATCAAAACCAGATATTTGGGGTTTGCTTCAAAATAATATCATAGCGGAAGTGATGGGATATGGCTAGTACAGCAGTATTAGCCTGGTTAATGGCTAATGGGGCAGGTAATGGACACATTAGGGATTATTATACAATATCTTTTTGTGGGCATGTTCAAAGTTCCCTCAAATAAAAATGCTTTAATTTAATTTAACTTATTATTATTGCAATGCTGGGCATCAAACCCAGGGTCTGACACATGCTAAGCAATCACTTTGCAACTGAGTTATACACCTGACCTTTAAAATATGTTTTAAATGATATAACTGTATTGGAAGACTTTGAAAGAGACAGGGTGAATACAGGGCCCATATTTCTAAATAATATGCATATTTAGCTGCTTCCTGAGTTTTTAGTTTTAGGCATTATCTATGAGTTTTTTACTACTCAGGAAGTAGCTGAATATACATATTATTTAGAAATGTGGCTATAAATACCAGATGGTATAGCTAAGAGATAAAATGAGGGGCCCTAGAGAGAAGGAATCAGAGAGAAAGAAAGTAAGCCTGCTATTTTCCAGTGGAAGCCTGCTATTTTCCTCATGGAACAGTCTGCCTTTTAAAGCTACATCTCTGTATATCTTTTTATTTTTATTATACTATGTTTGCAGCAAAAATGTTTATATTAAAATATTAATATTCAATAAAATAAGTTTTTAAAAGGATTAGTCTGAAAAAAGCATGACTTGCTGTGCCCATTGGTGAACCTTCTCTGGGCTGAATAGGCAGGATGCCTAGATGGAGCCGACAGGAAGATTGAAATCAGCACGAACCGAACTCAGTCCATGGGAGAGCTTCCCAAGCACTATTCAAAGCATCCATTAAAGTTAACAGTGAGCAAGGTCATTAGGTGATTATAATAATAAATATGTTCCTGGCACACCAATTACCTGCTATGGTAAGCTATCTGGCTACTTATAAACTCATTTTCTAGCTTTGAAAAGATGAAGGCTGGTACATTCTCCTGATCCCTGCTCAATCTTTTGTCTCTTGCCTGGAAAAAGGAAGTTCTCATGATGGTGCCACTCCATTAAGCCATCCTTGGCCATCAGTCCTTTGCCTTGTGGCCTTAGTTGGTGATAATTTTAGCCTTAGATATTACTTAATGAATTTAATAACTGAT
Source organism: Chinchilla lanigera (assembly GCF_000276665.1). NCBI lineage: Eukaryota > Metazoa > Chordata > Mammalia > Rodentia > Chinchillidae > Chinchilla > Chinchilla lanigera. The sequence continues at coordinate 18,450,648 of NW_004955428.1, read as the reverse complement.
ATGGCATACACTTTCATCAGTTAGAAGGAACCCTGGCCATAACACAGGAAGGGGGTCTCCAGACTGCCTGCCAGGTCAGGCATTAACCCTTTGGTTACTGAACTGTATGGAGATCTCACCATGGAGGCCATGGCAAGAGCAGGGTGCATATAGGAGGCCAGCAACATGAGCTGTTTATCCACTTTTACAAACGTATTTCAACATTCCTAATAAGGTTTACCTGTACTCATACAAGCTAACTGAGTATCAGCTTTGTCTCAGGATTCTCAGCCTTTAGCAGCTAGGCTGAAATGAGAATGATTCCACTCAATAAAGTCAAAATCACCTCAGCACCAGAGGTTTTAGTAATATTACCAGTCTTGGAAGGAAGGGATAACAAGCCCACTTTCTTAACAACTTATCATGGATGCTTACTAGGTGGCTGAGGGGCACAGTATCTCTCTGGTTTTCACTAGATTGCTGTGTGTCTCCATCCTATCTCTTTAGTGCCTACCTTCCACCTACTGGCCATCACCCAGTTGTCTCTGCTCTCTGCTGAATCTCCATTGCCCACAATTGTTGGGGACCACAGATTATAAATTGACATAGCATCTGTCTATCAAGGCCCTCCTTACCCTGCCTTGTGGCCTAGTTTTGGGATGCAGAAATCCCACTTCCTCTTAGTGAATGAGCTCACAGAGCAGGATGAATTGTGCTAAGGACAACATGGGAAAAACTAATACCCAGGTGTGGGGATGAATCTTAGTTTGTTTCCTTCATAATGTTAAACTTGCCCATTCAACCACTACTTTTACGCTGTTCTAAGCAGAGCACCCTCCGCCTCCTCCTGCACTGGCTAATAATATGGTGGCCAGCTGAAGATTGTTGATCTTTGTTTCAAGAGAACATTGATCATTCCAAAGCCCTATTTTCTTGCAATTCTTGTGTCTTTTACTTCTGTTGTTTTTCTTTCTCACTGTGCTCTGTAATGCCGGGAAAGAGATCTGGAACTCACTGCATGTCTCCCTGATAATTAGCAACTTGGAAAGGGTCTCTGATAACTGGCACTCAGTGTGGCCTGAACCCATGGCATTCTCCTCTACCTGGTGGATTTACCAGTAGTGTTTTGAAGGTGTTCAGATCTCACATGACTACTCTGGAGATGTTCAATGCAGAGTTAAGATAAGTGCTTTTGATGTGAGTAATAATTTTGTTGGGATTAAAACAAAGGGTACTCTCTTTAAAATTTCTTTCTTTAAAATCTCTTTTACAGAATGCAAAGTACACAGTGCCAGCTAGCAGTATCACAAAAATACTCTAGGAAATAATTAAGTGCAAGCCTTGGTTCCTATGAGCGCAAATTTTAGACATTTAAAATTGGGACAAGGTTGAAAAAATTTGAAGACAGCTCATGGAGAAGAGAAACTGTTTCTCCTGAGACTTGCTCATATTGGACCTTGATATGGTACCCCTAAAATTTCTTTTTTAGAACAAGATAAGGGATAAAAATAAAATAAGAACAAAAAGCAAAAAGCTGCCCACTGTGCTGCAGGTTCCTGGGGATAGCCAGAGACAGGTGAAGCTTTTAAAGGAAATTCCCCAGCTTGTGCCTCCAGACTATTTAAAGATAAAGCATTCTAACCTTGTATGTCTAAATACCAACAGGTTGGTATTAAAAAGGTTATGTGAGGAGATGTTCTTGGACCTTTTTGTTTCCTGATAGTGGTTAGAAACTATCTTAATAATCAAAATCAGCTCATCCCTGAACGTTGGGTATTGATCTTTTTTTTTTTTTTTTTTTGGTTTTTCTCCGGTACCAGGAATCGAACTCATGACCTTGCGCTTGCCAGGCAGGCGCTGTGCCACTGAGCTAAATCCCCAGCCCCAGGTATTGATCTTTAAATAACAGAGCTCAGGGACCATTTACTATAGGAATTCTGGATTCTGTGGTAGAAAGATGTCATCTAACTCCCAGTGATATGAGACTTTGGTTTGATCTTCTTTGTCACCTAGCCAATATTTGCATGTTAGTGTTTAGCTACAAGAGGTTGGAATGGATCAGATGATACAAATCTGGGGTGGCGGCAACAGATTGGTGGCAGTGGCAGACCTGTACTGTCAGGAATGAGGTGGCCACAGGGGGACAGCCCTGGAGCCACGCAGCAGAAAAGTGGTTTCTGCCTCTCTGCTTCCCTTGGCCAGGCCAGGCATGGTAGCACATGCCTGTAGTCCCAGCTGTAGGAGAGGCTGAAGTGCAAGAAATCCTTCAGTCTAAGCAATGCTTCCTTCTTTAAACATGACTGTTAATATAAAGGGAAATATTAGCTATGATGCTATTTTACAAGAACTAGAACTATACCGCAAGAAAGAGAAAAAAATGGTCAAAATTTCCTAGTATGCAGAATTTCTTTGCACTAAAGAAATAATTCTCAATTGTGTTCAAATGTAAATGTGAGCCACAGGAAAACCAGACACCTCTGGCCCTTGAGGCATCCACTATCACTGAGCCTGAGGTGCTCCTCTTCCACCTTTGGAGCCTGAGCATGATGAGGTTTCCAAGACAACCTTAATTAAAGGCTTCACCCAGTGTTACTGAGTCTGAGGCTTCCTCCTATTTGCCCTTTGGGTCTTGTGGGTGGAGCTTCTAGGCCAGCAATAAGTAAAACCTCCATAATGGTTGTATCCATCCTTAGATGACTTTGTTACCTAAACAATATAATTGGAACACTGTTATTTTCTCTCTCACTCTATTGCAGAAGGTTATAGAGCATCCATACAGGTCCTTTAATTATTGCTTTCATTTTCTGTTTGGCAATACAGTTGGACTCAATCATAGTTTTTCTCTCCAGAGGCATGTTTCGCTAATGATTAAAGATCAACCCTGGGAAATGTTGTCTTTCTGCACCTGAGATGGTTAGGATTTAGTTCTTACTTGGAGTCACTCTTCTGTCCCTTCTCCACTGTCCTGTCCCTGTGAAATTACACAGTTTACAACAGTGTTTAGTCCAAGGAAATTCTCCTCTCTGAGACTGCTAAATTTTGGGACCGAGCTTCCAGAATGGTGAGTATCCCAGAAAATAGTTACAGTTATCCATAATAGTCTGTCCCATTAGAGGAAACAATTTTGTGTGGCTGTCAAGACAGCAATTTTGACCATCAGCTCTGACTCTCCAACTACTATGGCTATCAAGCAGCAATGAGTAGGCTGTATAGCTGGATATTCCAATCAGATAAACTGTCAGCTGAGGGCCCATCTTATAAACTGTCTTTGCTTTCACACGGGTAAAAGGTTTTATTCCTTCTGATTCTTACTACAAAACATCCCTGTTAATTGACCTAGAAAAAGTTCTGACTAGTCTATATTTAGAGTTACAAATTTAAAAACTATAAAAATGTTATTATAATTCATTTGGGCAAATTTATTTGAGTGTATTATTTTATAAACAAATTGTCTTATGTGTATTGTTTGTCTGTCTAATCTGTAAGCAATTGTTTTATTTGAGTTCAAAATTTTGTTCTTCTTTTTGCATTTTTGGATTTTTGAAACATTTGTCTGTAATTTAAGTTAGCTTATAGATAAAAGTTATCAGAATCAAAGACGTGTTTTCACCCAAGCTTCCAGCTGGTCAAAATGATGTCAAAATTGGTTTTATGAGTGTAATAAATACTGCTGTCTGTGTACAGTGACTTGAGAATCTTTCAGTGGTCAAAATATTGTGCTAATTATTATGATATGGTTCTCAGAGATCAACAAAAATTGTTTACATAGTTAAACAGACATCCCTTAGCTATGGATGAGCAATTAGACAAGATTCCCTTGGTGAATAAAGGAGCAGCTGCCTGGAAAAAGTTCTTGTTCCAGCCTTTGTTCATTAAGGAGGCCCCAGTGGTTCCCATAGCCTTATGGGAGACACTCCAATAAGTGTTGTTAAATATATTATTGTGATATGTTTACATTTGTTCATCATTTAAAAGTACAGTTTTCTATAAATAAAACAATGAGGTTTTCTCATTAAAAGATGTTCTTGGTAGAAAACTACATTAAGCTGGGCATTGTGGCATATGCCTATACTCCCAGCACTTGGCAGGCTGAGGTAGAAGGATTGCCATGAGTTCAGGCCAGCCTGTATGCTGTTTCAACTATTGCAATTACAAAAACAAAAAGGGGGAAATGTTGGGGACCACAAATTATAAATTGACATAGAATCTATCTGAGGCCCTTCTTACTCTGCCTTGTGGGCCAGTTTTGGAGTGTGAAAATCCCACTTCCTCTTGTTCAATGAGGCTGTGAAGCTCACAGAGTGGGATGAAGTCTGCTGAGGACAATACGGGGAAAATTAGTACCCAGGTGTGGCGATGAATCTTAACTTGTTTCTTTCATGATGTTAAATTTGCCCATTCAACCACTACTTCTATGCTGTTCTAGGAAGAACACCCTCCACCTCCCCCTGCACTGGCAAATAAAATGGTCACTAGATAGAGATTGTCAGTCTTTGTTCCCAGAGAGCACTGACTGTCCCAGAGCCATATTTTCTTGCAATTTTTGTGTCTTTTATTTCTGTTCTTTTTCTTTCTCGCTGTGCTCCATAATGCCAGGCAAGAGATCTGGTACTCACTGTAGGGTTCATAATAACTGGTGCTGTGGAAAGGGTCTCCAATAAGAATAGTGCCAGGCATGAGGAGGTACTCAAGGAACGAACCAATGGTTTCTAGAAAAGATGAAAAGAATCTCATGCAAAGAAAAGATGAGACAGGAGAGCTGAAGGTGATCCCTGAAACTCGGATACCATCATGAGAGTATGGAAACTGTGCTACACAGGACAGGACCCTGGCGGTCCAATTCTCTTTAAAAGGCCAAGACTGTAGAAGTGGAAGGGAGTCTTAAATAGTGGATGTGTTAAGAAAGGGGTAGTCAGGGTGGGGCGCAGTGGTAAATTGCATGCTTAATACTCATGAGGTCCTGGATTCATTTCCAGAACCCAACATAAAAAATCAAATAGCCAAGACCAAGGAAAGGGTAGGGGGTGATCAACATTTTTGCTTTCTTAGTCCTATCTGCCAATAGCACTCAGTTCATTTTGACAGGGAAAGGAAATTGCTCTGTTCTTAATTGAGCATGACTCCCTTATTCTCATCTCCACTTGCTTCCTCAAATCCCAACCCGAATGAGAGCCTCTCTCTACAGCTCTCACGGTCACCTTTCATACTCATCCTCTTGACTGTACTTGTCTGTGGATTTATAGTTTGTTAAATCGTGTTTAATGCTTTTATTCTGCTCTGTGCTCACATCTAATTGTCTTAGATTCTAAATTCCAGGAAAGCAGACAATGTGTCAGAGTAAATACTCATGCAAAGCTTTGGGCACAATTGTACACTTCGTGGCTTTTAAGAAATAGTCATGAGGGACCCTGAATTCTGAAGCATAAAGTCCTAACGATAATTACTCCAAAGACTGTTGTTTGTGTTTGTTTTAACATTTAAAAAATTTGAATCTGCACATAATAATTGTATATATTTAGGTGTAAAAATTGGAGTTCTTTATCTGAAATTCATAAAGTTGAGTGGGACAATTTCAGGTTTTTTACTACCTTTACCAGAAATTCTAGTAGTTTATTCAATTCTTAATGCAAGCAACAATCCACAGAAGTACATGAGGTTTATTATCAATAAAAATCACAGATATTTTTCTATCACATTAAGTTGATATCAACAGTGCTAAATAATGACACTAATCACTATTTCACTGTCGTAGGAGAATGTATATTTTACAATAAAGAATTATAGTAGTTATTAGACTCATTACTAAATATAGCTATTCGTTGTGTTAATAAGGAACATATATTATAAATTTGTCTTTTCAAATATATTCTGATAACCATCTTTAATATGATTTATTTCCCTTGAAATTCTATCTAGTTTATTTCGTTGTTGAAAACATTCTGAGAAGCAGTTTATAAGCTCACTGTCGGAAGTTTTCATGGCACACAATAAAGAAATAAGTATTCCCTGCTGTATGCAAAGCAGTTTAAAATTGTTAGTCATTACAATAACCTTGTGGGTTAGACATCATTATTCATCATGGTATAGAGCAGAATCCTGAGCATTAGAAAGATTAGTACTATGCCCCAAATCATTCAAATGAAAAGCAGCAAAGTTAGGCTTGGTTAATCTGACTCCAAAGCATGTGCCTTAACCACATGCTATAGCAGATCTTCTGACTATTATGAGTACTGTGTGAAAATTATTTTATGCCTTATGATAGAATTAATTTCTGGTGTGAGGTGAGAGTTTTAAAGTAGTTTTAGCATTTTGCTAGTACTTAAAATTTACATTTTCTGGTCTGCAGATGCACCTCAGTGGTAGAGCACATAGCTAGCATACACAAAGCCCTGGATTTGATTACTAGGACTAGAAAACAAGCAAACAACAACAGTTTCTGACTACAAAAGTAATGTAGAGATAAAGTAGTGGAACAAAACAGAACCACAGAATCTTTTTCCTCTGATATCTAATGAAATAAAGAAAAATTTACTTTAAATGTCAGACAGCCAATATTAAACTGCTGTGATGTAACAGAAACTATTCTAGGCTCAAGAGCTTCAACAATGCAACAAAACAAAGTCCTTTCTTTAATCTAATTTAATACTGGTCCAAAATTCATCTAGGAGAAACCAAATACCGAAAGAGAAACAACCTCATGGAAAAAAAAATTGGTTTTTCTGGTATGATGAGGTACCGTCAAACTCCAAACCTGTCTCTACCTCCTAGAGGTAGTGCTAAGTATGAAAGATGGTAAGGGAAGCTCTGAGATTTCATCTTAAAGGTGACTCAGGGGTTGATTAGACAGGTCTAGTAGGTCCAAGAAAGGATCTCTTGCTTTTGGCTCCTCTTCCGTTTCTCCATTGGACCTCTGGAGAGATCACAGCTGGTATCAGGGTTGCCATTGTCCAGGACACTAAAAATGTCTGAGTTGAAGGAATTCAATGCTTTATTCATTTGGCAAAAAAATTGAAACACTTGAATGATAAGTAGAAGGCTTTTGTTTTACAATTTGAGAGCAGAGACTTTTAGGAGATAGGAAATACAAGAGCAAATTTAGAAGGTGTGATGGTTAGTTTTCTGTGTCTGCTTGGCTAGGCTGCAGTGCTATTATTTAATTGAACACTAATCTAAATGTTGCTGTATTTTGGTATTTTTGTAGATCTGTGTGATTAACATCTGTAACCAGTTGATTTTAAGTAAAGGAAATTATATGTGGGGGAGCTTCAAGCAGTTATTTGATAGACCTTCCTGAAGAGCAAAACTAGGTTTCTTAGAGAAGAAATTCTGCCTTAAAATGGCAGAATCCATGATTTTTGTTTAAATTTCCAATTTGGCACTGTGTATATTGGACTCATCAGCTCTACAACTGCATGAACCAATTGCTTAAGTCTCAATCTATGTATGTATCTATTAATTGACCAATAGACTGAGATATATAGAAAGATATCTACATAAAAATATTTAGTATGTATCTAGTTTTATACAGAGAGCTATAAATTTGAATGTTATATAATTTATTATAAATAAATAATAAATTAGATATTCATATAAAGATATCTCTATATAAATAGATGGATAGGTTGATATTGCAATATGCATAGGCATATACAGTCCAACTCAGAATTTGCCTCTGAGAAACCCACCCTGCAACAATTGCTGACAAAGTATATATCCATAAACTCTCTTTCTCATGAGAGCCCTGAATGATCCAGAGGGTTTGAGGAACAGGAAGAAAGTCAGCATTACTCTGAAGCATAATGAAAGTGGGGTCAGAAAGGATGTGCTGGCAGGAAAGTGGTGTGTCATGAGGATAGAGAGATGAAAGATGGGCAAGTTATCAAGCTCTGCAGTTCCACAGAACAAAGATCCACAGAAAAGATGACAATGACTAAACTTCTATAGATCTACAAATTGAATTAGGTTTCTTGCCTCTTTAATTAACAAATATTCCAGAGATTGACAGTGTATTTTATTAGTGAGGCTTACAAAAAAAAGAACTCTCAAACAACTCTTGTAGGAGAACAAAAAGGCATGACCTCAATGGTAGCAGATTTGACGATATCTGTCAAAAATACTCATGCAATTATTATTTGCTCAAGCATTCCAAATTCATGGAACTCATCTTAAAAAGTGAAAATCTGGAAAACACAACAGGTTATTGTTTGTACCATTATTTGTAATAGCAAAAATTTGGAAACCAGCCTAAGTGCCTATCTATAGATGATTGGTTAATAATCACACAGTAGAGTTTCAAGCAGCTGTTAGAAGATGAAGATGCAGATGCAGACAAAGAATACAAAGATGAAGAAATCTTTGTGTCCTGATATGGAATGATTTCTAGGATACTTGCTAACTGGAATGCAGTGGGCAAATGAGAATAGATGAAATGCTAACTCTTACGTAAGAACGAAGGGAAAATAAATATGTGTATGCGGGTTTATTTTTGTAGAAAGAATTCAGTCTAAAACCAAAACAGGAACTAAAAAAGTGGTTTGATACAGAGTTAAAAGGGAAAGACATGGGAATGAGACTTCCTTAAGTATAGCTTTTTACATAGTTTTGACTTTTAGACTATGTAAATATTTTAAATCATCTTAAAAATAAAGTTAAACACTGTGGTAGATACTGAAATATGCCATCCGGGTCCTCTTTTAAGGACGCCCATGCTGCTCAGCTGTAGGGTGTGCAGACAGGGACAGTTTCCAGCTGTCAGCTCTTTCATGCAAAGTCACACCCTTCCTTAGGGCAACCACATCCTGTGAGTAAGGGAGGCAGTAGTACAAAGGTCCAAAGCAGGACAGCTTTGTTGGACAATATTCCAAAATCTTTACCAGGTTACCTAAGGTTTTGTACTGCCCATATCTCAGTTGTTTTCCTCTCTTTTTGTAAACCTGTTTCCTCTCTCTTCCCTTCACAAGTGTTAGTCTCTAATCTGGCACCTCAATCTCCATTCAGCATCTGCTTCTGAAGTTCCCATCAGCAGCAGTTGCAGCAATGAGTTGGTGGGCAGTGAGCATACCTTCACTGATGGTAGGCAGGGCATAGGCAGTCCCTGGCACAAGTTTACTGGTATAGAGTTGGAAGAGTATATCAGTGAAAGGGACTGCATCATAGAGTGTTCTGTGTCCTTTTTCTGTCTGAGATGTATGGAGGAAACAGAAGCTCTAAGGATAACAGTATGGCATGACTAGGGTTGCCATTGATGCCCTATACAAATATAGTGAACAGCTGAGGGCCAATAACAGCCAAAAAGTCACTGACAACTCTGTGTTTGTATAAGGATGGCAGAAAAAGTTGGGGTTTAAGTTCTGCATTTAATAGTGGATGAATTTTGAAGAAAGTTAATAATATGGCACCAGGTAAGGGCTGTTATTCTAAAGTCAGCTTTCTGGTAAACAAAACTTAGGAAATGGACTTTGGAAGGACACATCTGGTCCCAGACAGATAGATAGATAGATAGATAGATAGATAGATAGATAGATAGATAGATAGATATGACATAGAGAAAGGGCATTGCCACACGATGGCAAGTAAACATGGTGGTTGGTGATTTTCCTACTCCTACACCAGAGCAATTTAGGATCATTTATTTGGGTGACTATGAGCTCAGGACAGGAAGTATCAGACATTTAAAACAGGAGGAACCGCATGTCAAGGTTAATAGTGAAATGCGGACACTGAGCATCATCATGATTCCCTGTTAGAGTGAGAACCAAATTAGGGCCAGGCAACAGTGTCAAGACCAGGTTAACCTGGGTTCTCAGTCCATATTCATGCCTATTGGTGATTTACTTAATCCTAGAATTGGGACTTAAATACTTGGTAGTTGGTATAACCCTCACATTGTCCTCTTGGCTTATGAGTAGAGATGAGATGACCAAGTAGAGCTGAAACTGTCATAACTGCCACCCCTTGACAAGATAAAAGATAGAAAACTCAGTATTGCTTCCCCAAAACAGCAAAACTTACTGCTGCCCTTAAGAATCAAGTTGAATAGACACTTCTCAGAAGAAGTACAATTGCTAATAGATGGATGAAAAAATGTTTAGCATCTCTGGCCATCAGGGAAATGCAGATTGAAACAACACTTACTCTAGAAAAAAATGGGTATCATGAAAAAACCTATTGCTGGCAAGGCTGCAGGGCAAAAAGCACCCTTCTACATTGTTAGTGGGAATATAAATTTGGTACAAGCACTACGGAAATCAGTATGGAGATTCCTACAAAAACTATAACTAGAAGTTTCATTTGACCTAGCTATTCCACCTCTTGGTCTCTTCCCAAAAGAGTTAGAAATATCAGATTACAGTGATCCATGCATACCCATATTTATAGCAGTACATCTCAAAATAGCTAAAGCTTGGAAGTAACCTGTATGTCCATCAACAGATGAAAAGCTAAAGAAATGTGATATTTGCACACAATAGAGCATTCCTCTGCCACAAAGACAGATAAATTTGAGTTATTTTTAGGAAAATGGATAATAATGTTAAAGCAAATCAGACATACATAGTTAAATATCAAATAACTTTTGGTATCTGAGATATAACAAATAACTTTTGTTACCTGTTTATAATTTTTAAAAATGAAAGATAAACAGGTAGCAGGGAAATAGGTCATTCTCAAAGGGGAAGGGGACCCAGAGATGGAAGGATAGGGAACTGGTGTTCACCATTATAACTAATGACTAAACTTTCTCTCATCAATATTGGAGATTCCTTTTTGCCTTTTATTATGTAACACTGAAGATACGTTACTTATACCATGCTTTTGCCAAAATGCTTAAACTTAGTCTACCATGAGAAAATAATAAGATAATAATAAGACAAATTCTTACTACAAGATGATTTACAATCAAACAAACTTTCCATGAAAGACAAAATAAAAGGCAGGGAAATTTTTCTAGATTAAAGAAGACTAAACAGTTACGATAATCAAATGTAATACGAGATCCATGATAGGATACTGGATAAAAAAGGAAAGGAAAACCAGAATGAAATAGCAATAAGGTATATGTGAGGACAGTTGGAGAAAACTGAGAATTGGACATTATATTACACAAAATTATTGTATTATTGTTACATTTTTTGTGCACAATAATATTCATGTAATAAAATGTACTTATTCTTAGGTGACACTTATTCAAGTATTTAGGGATAAAGTATCGTGAAAAAAAAAGGGAATGTAGCAAGATGGGGTAAGTCATGTTGAGGAATAAATGAATGATAATTTTATTGTTTGTTCAATTTTCCTTGGGTTTGAAGTTTTTAAAATAAAGGATTGGAACACAAAGCTTTCAAAACAATCCAATAATTCAAACACATTGTAAAAACCACTTGTGCTGCTAACACATAAAATAAAGCAATTTTATAAGAAAAATTGATTAATATAGCAGTGTATACTATAGAAAAGGCTGAAAAACAAATGCCTGGTGTGGAAGAAAATCTTACAATAATCCCACCAAATGCAGTAGAGAAAGACAGCAAGAAGCTATATACATAGTTCAATATTTCTGCAGCTAGAAGGAAAGTAGTATGCAGAAATCATTTCGATGCAGCAGCCCATAAAACTGAAGTCATCTCCTATGCAAAGAGGGAAGTTAATTGTAAGAGAATGAGAGTAACAAGGCAAAGGGAAGACAGAATAAGGGACTATTCTGTCACTGTTACTGTCAGCATTCTCTGCCGATCCTGTAATTATACACAGCTGAGTCAGGTAGAAATATTATAGGCAGTCAGATAGGACTGGGCCCTTGAGAGAGACAGTGCAAAGGTGAAAACTCATTACAGCTGTGGCTGGTGACACATCTGTTAGAGGCCAGACCTCAAGATAAAAACAGAATGACCAGGCCTAAGATAAGAGGTAACACCTGGTCTAGTAAAGTCTAGATAGACATCAGTCAACTCAGTGGGTGACCAAGACCCTCAGACTCATCCCTTTCTGAAAAGTTCTTTGTTCTTCCTTGTACACTTGCTATGTGACTTGCTTCCTTATTGGATCAATATTACCTAGGAGGATATGAGGCTATATTTATAACCTATTCGTTGTACCCATATGGTTGTGCTCTATAAAACTTACCCTGAAAAGTGGGGTCCTCGGCAACCCACTCAGGAACTCTCCTGCCTCTCAGGAGCTCTAGCTTTCCCTCTCAGTAAATATGTCCTACTCATAACCTCCATTGATCCTTAGGGTTCATTCTTCGAATGAACTAGAATGAGCTAGGGGCACAAACTAGACGTATCGGACATCTAGCGGCTTTGGAGTTATAATATTTCCCCTATATCATTTGGAGGTCCAATATTATTCCTATATCACTATTGTTCCTTGAGAAACTGCAGGGAAATAAAACACAGACATCAGTTGACTGATGTCTAGCTAGACTTTACTAGACCAGGTGTTACTTATCAAGCATTAAAAAAAATACCTTTTGTACATCTCCAAGAAATGGGCTTGATTCTGAGGACCTGGGTACTTGTTTCTTGGCTGCTTTTCCCCTATCTAACTCATAGTTTCAACATTAAAGTCAACAGAAGATTTAGGATCATAGTGGGGTTTTTTTGCCTTAAAATTTTATGATGAGGTCCTTCTTTCACAAACCCTAAAGGAAAGTTCTGAGGTAACAGTAACGCATGAACTGGATGTTGGAGACAGTTTGTTAGTAATTCAGCATTTCCTAAGCATTTATAACTATGCAATTAAGTTTTAGAAATATGTAGAGCTTTCTGTAGACAGGAAAGAAAACATAGTATATTCAGCATCTAATGTACTTTTCTCTGCTTGGATAAACATTTCCTCATCATTAACATTTCTTTCTCAATAGATCTAGATGAAATCAATGACATAATAACATTCTGTTTGCAAGCTCCAGAAGCAGGTATGCACTTCGCTACTAGTATTCTATGGTAAGGAAATGGGCCCTTTTTAGGAAAATGAAAAACTCTTTATAGCCCGACTCAACTATCCTTTGAGTTTTCTGTGCCCGACTCAACTATCCTTTGAGTTTTCTGGGCTTTTTCCTGGGGTGAAATTTTTTTAACATATTACACATTGGCCTTAATAATTCCTATTGTATTCTTTTCATGTTGTTGTGGACAAAAGCTTTCTTTCACATACAATGAAAGAGAATTATTGGGCAAGTCTTTGGGATATACATAGCAAATACGAGTACCTCAGCACTACTTGTCTTTAATGAGTTTTAGCTAGACCCATGTCAAGATAGTTTCTGGAGTGTTTCTGTTTGTATGTACAATGACCAATGGTGCTGAATTTCTCATCATTTTTTCATCTTCTAGTTTGCCTTTAGGATATTGTTTAAAAAACTTTTGTCTAACCAACTGCATAGCACAAATATATCTGCCTACGTTTCTTTCCACTATCTCTATTATGTACCTGTTTTCTCTCTACCTATTTATATGGCATGGAGTTGGTAGTACGTCTAACCAACACCCCTGATGATGGAAGCTCTCATTTCTCCTTTGAGGGTATGAATTTCACATATCAGTTTTTAATGCACTCACACATTATCTATCTTATTACACTGTACATGTATTATTTGTTCTTGTTCTAATATTTTTTTACTAATGAAGTTTTAATTCTTCTTTAATGCCTAGTAAGACAAGCCCCTGCTTTTTCCTCTTGTTTACTAAAATTAATTTGTGGGTTCTATTCCTCAATATAAAATTTATATTATAGTGAGCCCTGCAAAATGGGAGCTGAATTTATTGAGATATTGCATTGAATTTTCATGTTAAGTAAAATTTATACTATTGTAAACTGAAACATTGTTGGTATTAACTGTGGTGACAGGTCCCGAGAACAAGGTGCCCGTGGATGAATATGAAAAGGTAAACGATAAGAAAAACAGAAGAGGCACAGGGGATCAGGGGGCCCACAGTCTCTGGGACTGCAACAGCCTCGATCACCCATCTCAATCGCCTTTTATTGGAATCCAGAACGTAACTCAGACCAACAGGAGTAATTCATTATCCCTTTCCATTTCTGCCTCTCAGCTGATGGCAACCATCCCTGGGTGAGCCTTCCATACCCCGCACCACGCACACTCAGCACAGCTGAAAGTCATAAGCCAACCATCGGTAATCAGTTCATTAGCAATCACAGTACTTTCCCCACAAAACATTATAAACATGGCTATCTCTCCACTTAGATCTTTTATAATTTACATTTCTGCCATAAAGTTTTACATTCTTTTGCTCATGATTAGCTCTTGTTGCTTTTATAAATGGGGCCCTATTTTCTATTATATCTCAAGATGGATTTGGCTAATGAACACATAGTATTTTAAAATGTAAAACAATGCTTTTGAAAGGAAATTCATTTTTGTAGTAGATCTATGTTATCATGAGGAAGAATTTTTAAAATCATTATTTTCAGGTATGTCTCTTTCCTTCCATGAAGAATCTCACACCAAATTCTATTTGTTCATTTTTACCATGCTCAGGATCATCACTGTAGCTTTCTTTTCCCCAGTATTTAAAAAATGTCATTTGGACCAGGAGTGTGTAGCTCAGTGGTAAAGTATACACTTAGCATATACAAGGCAATGAATTTGATCCCCACTAGCAAAAAATGCCAATAAAAACAATACCACCACCACAAACAACGAAACCCACATGTCTTTCAAAGAGATAAAAATCAGAGGAATCTTGTATAACCTCCATGTTTACATATATTTAAACTTTTTCTTTCATTTGGACTCTTCTAAAAGCTTATATTTTTTTCAAATCAAAAGAGAGGAACTTGCAAAGTATTTTCAAATCCCAAAATACACAACCTGATATTGCTAATGTTTGTGTCACCTGGTAAGGAGATAATCAGCTTATCTAAACTGAAGTGAATCATATTATAATTTTTGGTTCTTGAAATAAGTACTATTATAGTTTAATAGAAAGTGGCACTGAATTGCTTATGCTAGCTGTATGAATGGAGCAATAATTCAATTACATGTTATTGCAGTGGAAGTGAAAATATGATTACAATTTTTAAAAATGTACATTAGGGAATTGTATCCTTGTGTATAGTAACAAATACACAAATTATAATATTTTATTTTTGTGAATGTATTAGCATTTTGATTTGTGATCTTCATGTTATTTAATGTGGGCTATAAAACTGCTTTTATGATTTATAGATATTGCTGCAGAGTTTTGGTAATAATTCAGTGGTAGGATGCCCAGCACTTGAACCAGATTGGAACTGAGGAAATTTAGTTCTAGAATAATAACATTGGGCACATGTATACTGCTGAAACATATGTTTTCCATTTGATTTATAGAGTGAAGAAGGTTGTCCACTTTTGCTATTACTTAAGCTATTTTGATTCTAATAACCCTGAAATAATAGAAAAATTAAGCCAAATTTAGGGACTCTATAATTTTAGTTTACATATTTATTAATTCATAAAGTATAGAAGCAATACTATAGATTTTCTATCTAGCTAAGCTCATGTCTTTGTCTTCCCAAAATCTTATATTTCCCATAAGTAAATCATATTTTTATCTCCCCTACCTCATTTTGTTGCAGATGATGAAAAAATTCATCTTTCAATTGTAATTGCACTTTTTCATTCTGACTATAGAACATAAGTCCCTTTTGAAATATTCATCTCTGTTGGTTTACTTTCCATTGGCTTTTATTTTGTTCCCTAGTCACTTTGTCCACTTTTGCTGACTTTTTTTCTCTACCCCTTTGATAAATGCTGAAGGGTGACACTGCTCAGTCTTGATACCCTTTCATATCATGCTCCATTTCCTGTCTGAACGATACAACCCACCCTTTCATCTTTGGTTATCAACAACAGGCACATGTTTAGCAACAAGAAACAAAGTCCAATAAACTAAAAAGTCACATTTTTGTTTAAATGCCCAAAAGGAGTGTGAGTGAACTAAATTCAGAAAGGAACAAACTTATGAGTGACCTGAAATCTGAGGCTGCTGCTATCCCGAGAGCAATTTGCCATGTGGCAGGAGAACAAATACACTACACACAAAATTTTGCTGGGAAAAGGAGAAACCAGTATTCTTTAAAAATTTACATATAACTCTTGTGTAACCACTAAAATATCTTAAAGATGTAGTTGATGGTACAAGAGGGTAAATACAATGGAATTATACAAAATGCTCAATTAAAATTAGAGAAGGCAGTAAAAGAGGGAGAAATAAAACAACAAATATGAATGAATATTTTAAAAGTTATTAATATTGTAGCTATTAATAGAACTTCAACAAAAATCAGTTTAAATGTGAATGATCTTAATACTCCAGGAGAAATACAGAAGAAAAAGGGAAGAAGAAGAGTAAGAAGATGGGGAGAAAGAGAAGAAAGACGGGAAATAATAACAATTTTTGATAATAAATCATGATTTTTGGCATATAACTCTGAAGGGGTTCAAAGAATTAAGTAATATCCATGCAATAAAACTTCTTCCAGCCTCCTTTTTTGTTTATATGATCAAGGTTTCTCAGAGCCTATTAGCACACATGAGCTATAGAAGTAATCACTTCTTTAAGAAATTAATAAAATCCATCTAATGATACATCAGTTAATTGGAATAAACTCCCTTATTATTTTCTTTGTTTCTTTCTTTTTTTTTTCTGGTACCAGAAATCAAACTCAGGACCTTGCACTTGCCAGGCAGGTGCGGTGCCACTGGGCTATATCCCCGCCCCAAATTCCCTCTTTTAATAAGATATATTCCCAGTACATTTTGTTCCCTTTTTTAAAGCAACTTTTATCATTGTTTATAAAATAATTACTTGAGTTTATTACTTTCACTAATAACTATAATTTAGTCCAGAAAAAAAACCATCAGAGTTAATTAAATGTATATGTATTTATATATTTTGTTGCAATAAAAAGGTGATCAAGAAAGTAGGTGCCGTTGGGTGACAGCCGAAGATGGCTGCGCCTTGGGTAGTGGAGCACAGGTTGCAGTGAGGCCCTGAGTGGTGGAAGAAAAACACACAGGATGAATATAAGGCTCCAGATGGAAAATCATAAACTCGATGATACTATCAAGGAAAACTTAATTGATATCATAGCCAGAAAAATTAACCAACTTCCAGAAACAGACAGTAGTATCCTTGAACGTGGACTTAACAGCAGCCCATCTTTTTTGGCCCACGTTGCATGAGATAAAGGTGCTACAGCTGCTGGCTTACCAATGGCAGTGATTCCATTTTTGTCAGCAAGTGCCTATTACACGAGTTCTGTGATTTGAAATGTGAAACCTGTACCATGACACAGGCTGGACTGGTTGGTTTCATTTTTGGTGGTTGGTAACCTGTTTTCGTGGCCATACCTGTGCACTTGATCTTAGCTAAAAAGCCAAGAAGCGATACGTGGCTGTACCTGTGAAAGGTGGCCTAGCACTAGGAGTTCGAAGCCAGCTTAGCAAATATAGTGAGAATCCACCTCAAAGAAGTGATCAAAAAAGGACTTTTAAATATAATACATTATTTTAGTGTAACAGTCTGTAGGGAGATGATATAAAATTTGCAGCTATTAAAGAGGAACTTATACATTATTACCTTTAAGTGAATGGTAGTCATTAGAAATGACCACAGTGTTTAAATCCCACTGAATACATTTGAAAGGGTGATGTTAAAATTCAATTTTCAATTTTTACAATAATCTGTAAAACTGCATTTTTGTAATGCTTTAAATTATGATGAAAATTAAAGGTACTAATTTGATGAAGGAGTTAAGGATATCCCATCTCAAAATATTCCAAATTAGTATATTGATTGACTCAAACTGAAATCACCTGAGCACCTGTAGCTGCCAAAAGGGCTTTTTGACCTATTCTTTCACACACACACAGCAAGCTATAAAGATCTTTTGGGGGAGGATGTCTCTCCCATGTGAGCACAAGAAAATAGTCTCAATCACTCTAGACTGGTAATTGGGGCTGTAATGAACCTGAATAAATAAGTTGGTTGGAATAGGCTTTATCTTCCACTACCTTTAGCAACTTCCCCCACCTCATATCTTTCAGTGATATCACTAGAATTAACTCCAGACCATAGATTTGTCTATCCTTCCTTCACAAATTTATTGTTCTTTTTCTAAAAAGTATAAGAGCATCTTGCTTTGGTCATTTCTTTGGACTTCACTCAGTTGTGAAGAGTCTTATGTATATGTAAGTTTACTAAAAATATATACTTTTCTTTTGTTAATTAGCCCTGGAATAACTTCACAGTTGGATCATGTCAAAAGGCTCACATAAGATATAAGAGGTGGAAGGTGGAAAGGAACTCGCTGTCCTCTGCAATGTGAAGGAATATTGTGTTTTCCAAAGTCTTCCTTTAGGGAGTGCACAAACAAAAACATTTGAAGACTACTGACTTGGACTTTGCTTGACATAACTGACTTGACCTAGCTCAGAGCCTCCAGGCAAGTCCTGAAGAGAATATGGGAGGGGGGCTCCCATACCTGAAAGGTGGCCTAGAAGTTTGAAACATACTTTAACTAAATACTTGAGGAGACAGAGGACAGCCTGAACCACAAACATAATGAGTCTCCTAAACAAATAAAGCATTGCATAAAATAAATTGGATTGTTTTGTGCTTAAATCCATCAGTGTCTTCCTTTTGAATCTCACTTAATTCTGAACTTATCATAGGTGACAAACTTGATATTAAAATCTGGCATCTGGACCAGTAACATCAGTGTCACTTGTGAATTTGTTAAAATACAAACTCTCATATCCTACTGCAGACCTTGAATCAAAATTTATATTTCAAAAAGATCCCAAGTCAGCTTGCATGCACATTAAAGTGTGAGGAGCACTAGTGTAAATGATCACAATAAAGGATTTAGTGCAATAATAGTTGAGGTATTTATTTTAACTCAGAAAAAGCCACCTTATACAAGATTTGAGGCTTAAAATGCAAGATTCATCTAGGACAATGCCTCAAAAACACCCAAGCACTTCTCCTATCTCATCAACCTAACCCACTTGTTCCTCTCTCTCCTTTGTTTGCTGTGCTCCAGCCAAATGGATCTTTTCTCAATTCTCTGTGCATGCCAAGCCTCTTCTGCTGCAAGAACTCTGCTCATTCTTTCCCCCTGTGCTACTCCTCTTGCTCTTCATACAGCCAACTTACAGTAGTCTCACCTTTCTGCTCATGATCGACCTCAGAGCTACCTCTTTCTGTCACTCCCTAGTCTCCAAATCTGCTCATCATCCCTGCTCTCCGTAGGTCTTAGCACAATGTGTAAGCTCTTACTGAGATGTTGTAAAAATAGTACAGAGTTCTGTGTACCCTCACCTAGTTTTCCTCAATAACGTCTTATATAACTACCTTACATTATTAAAGCCAGGACATTGACATTGGTACAGTAAACTCTAAGATTTTTGTTTTGCTTGTTTCCTCTGACAATCACTATTTAAATACAGTCATTCTCCCCATGTGACTCTTTTATTTCCTTCTTCATACCTATGACTATCTAAAACAACTCGATTTACTTGTTTACTGGGATATTGGCTGTTTCTAGTCCTAAGATGCAGGTTCCATGAATTTGTTCATCATTATATAACCAGCACCCAGAACAGTGCCATCATCATTGAATGAAACTGATAAATTTCTTAATAGTTGCAAATTAATATAGCCAGAGATCCAATTTCAGTTTTTTTTTCCAATTCCAAATAATTCCAAATATTGTTGTTAATTTATATAGTAGCAGTGGTAGTTCAGAGACATGTTAGGATAATTAATTATGGAATTTAAAACTTCTGCCAGTCACATCTTATTGTTTTCATATGTTAAGTGATAGAAAATTAACTTTTGACTTCAATTTTATTGCCATAAAAAGATAAGCAGGAAATACAGTAGTTGAGATTTGAAAATTCCTTTCTCAAATTGACAGCTTTATCCTTTGTTGGCATATTTATTAAAATGTATAAAAGATCTGTAGCATGAGGATCTGCTAAAGATCTGCATCAGTTCTGCTTCTTTTTAGTGGTATTGGCACAGGTAGCTACTTTTAAAAACTGTATCAGAAAGCTGTAAAAATTATGGAGACGAGAAAGAAATCAAATTGGTAGGGAGGAAAAAGCATTTCAAGGAAAGCAAAAGTGGTAATTATCCTACTTTGCATTGAAAATAGTACAGTATCTCTTACTGTCTTTGAGTTTTACTGGTACCAGTAGATTGCAAAGTCTCTGCAATTATGGACAAGTTTTGTTTATTTCGTTTCATTAATCTTGTCTTCAATTTAAACATCATCAGTTTGTATCACTGTAACATTTTTCTACATAAGCATCAATTTGAAAACTATTTAAACCAGTTTTCAACATCTGAACACCAGTGTATATTTAGGTGTTAGTTTGGCATTTTATATTGTATCTTTTTAGAATAGGAAATAGTTCATCTAAACTAAACAAATTACTACATATTAAGGCTCTCATCTCTATACTATTAGCTTATCATGTCTTCTTATAAAGAACAAAAGGGTTAATATGTATTAAGTACTTAGTAGACATATACTGGCACACAATAATCACTTAACGTGTACTTGCTATGGCAGTTGTTCTGATTATAAGACTCAGCAAGTGTAGAACAGCTGGTAACTGTAGAAAGTGTAACGGGTTAGGTTATCGCATCTCACTCTTTACCTCTTCAAGTTGAGACGTACATGCAAGAACTCAAGTCACTAGATGATGGTAATTTTATTTTTACAGTATTGTTCATTATATGGAAATTCAAATAAAGTATGTGATATTTCACATTCAGATAAAGACTGGAGTATTTATTGCTGTTAAATACTCTTTGAATGTTTTTACATAGATTTTCCTGTTTTCAGTAATTGTTCCTTTGTTTATTTAATAATCATTTAAAAGATGTTTATAGGCATGATACTAGGCCTCAATACAAAGATCTGTAAGATGTATCTCCTTCCTCAGAAAATTTACAATGTTGTAGGGTAAAAAGTTATTTAAAAATCAGAAAAATGGGAAACCACATGAAATGCACTTTGTGAATGACATAATGGCAGCTCAAAGGTGGTACTAGTGAAGTGCATGACCAAGGTGTACACTGGTTACCACTGTCCCATTTTCATTACTTCTGTGACTGGTTTAAGAATAAACCAGGAAAATGTAGTCAGTGAGACACAGGAGACTCACACCTCTTGCTCTTTTTTGCTAGACTAAAAACTAGGGAGGGTATAGGAATTGGAGTTCCACTGGCATCTTGCTATGATGGGAAGCATGAGATTAAAGCCAACATAGCAAACGATATTGCTGAGAGATAAAACTAAGCTTGGTCCTGAAGATATGGCTTAGAGGCTTCATATGTGGGCTGAAGCCAGCCTACTTTTGGTGTTTAAAACTTGTGAACTTCAGTCTATTACCTTTACTTTGGCTATGTTGGTTTCTATCACTTAGAGCAAAAAATTTGAACTTAGTAAGAGTAGGCGGGACACATCATAAGTAGAAATCATTGGACCACAGTGAAGGATTAGAACTGATCTTTTGGTTTATTATCTATCTCTGGGATTATAAACACTTCAGTGGTGAGGGTGATGCCTACCTGAATTATTTCTGCATATCTAGGGCCTATTTCCATGTCCAGCATAAGCAATGATAAATAAGTATTTCTTCACCAAAGTAGAGAGGAAAAGAAAAGACATAACAAGACACAATTTAATAAGACTTCAAAATAATTTTCACATTGTGATCTGAAAAATGGATATGGTAGTACATCTTTAAGGAGCTGTGGAAAGATTGTAGCTATAAAGGTAATAGAAATAATTCGTTAGAGAGGTGAGAGGCTGTCACTTCAGCTGGCACAGATGCAAAGAGCAGGTTAGTCCAGTACTAAGGGAATAGAGGCAAAAATTCTCTGCCTGCAGGCTTTTATAGAACATATATAAGAAAAACAGTAATTTATAAATTTTGCACACTATATTTTTTAGAAAAAGAAATAAATAAACAAGATAACAGTGTAACAAAATAAGAGTCATGAGAGTTTCAAAATAACTATATGAAATGTACATTTTAAAGAATTTTCTAAGCATAAAAATGAAAAAGCTAGTTCTAGGAAAATATTACATTTGGCAAGTGTTATGGGCTGAATTGTGTCCCCGTAAAATTTATATGCTGAAGTCCTAGCCCTTGGATTGTGATTGTATTTGGACATCATGCTTTTAGAGAGGCAGTTTAAGTGGAGCTATTAGAATGGGCCCTAATCCAATATGACTGCAGTCCTCGTAAGAAGAGATTAGGATACATAGAATGATAGCACATATGGATAAAACTACACAGAGAAAAGATCATATGAGGACACACAGAGAAGGCAACCATCTGCCCTAACACCTTAATAATGGACTTCCAGCCTCCAGAACTGTGAGAAAAAAATTCTGTTGTTTAAGCCATCTGGTATTTTGCTATGGTAGCTACAGCAAACTAAAACAGGTGTAAATTTATTCTGGATGTGGAGAGAGAAAATACAAATTGATAGAGAAAAAAGTTTCAACCCTCCCAGCACCAAAACAAAAACAAACAAAATCTACAGACAACATGCTGTTTTAACATTGTTACTTTTTTATCGGTTTTTATTTTAATTAGCATTTGTTTCCATTACATAATTATTTTATCCCTTGTGTTACCTATAAAGCAGTTATAGTTTTACATTATTGTCCTTTTGCACTATTACAGTTTGAGAAATAATTTCATTTACTTGAATTTAATATAAAACAGTGAAAAACAATGATTGTTATTCATATTCTGATTCTATTCTTTTTTATTTTGTGTGACTTTAGGCAACTCACACAACTTTTCTAAAGTCCTTCATTTGTACGTGGTACTTGTATTATAGGTTTGTTGTATGAACTAAATGAAACAGTGTACAAAAGGCATTAGTCAAGTGCCTGGCACTTAATGTATATTTAAATGGACAGTTACAATTATAATGTATATATATATATTTTTTTTTTTTTTGGAACCGGGAATTGAACTCAGGACCTCACGCTTGCCTGGCAGGCGCTGTGCTGCTGAGCTATACCTCCAGCTATAATGTACATTTTTAAAACATTTTACTCTAGTGTAAAACATTTTTATGGTGAAAATATCAATGTAGATAGAAAGCAGGTAAATTTGGTTAATTTTGTATACTACTTGTATACATTATTTTGAAAGCAATCTCTTCTCTCTCTAAATAATCCTTTTATTCTGCCTGAAATGATATCATTAGAGATTTATTCCATACAGTCTTGTTAAATTAAGATTTGTATTGTCTTCATTGATTTATTTTTAGGGTTTTTTGTATATAAAAGAAAAACATCCCCCAGAAAATGATGTGGAGATTGTCAGTGGAGCACATGACCCTGATATAACCTGACTCAGAGATTGGTCCCTGAATAAGAGTTTTTGAGTGCAAATGAGAAGACCCAGGGGAAAGCGAAAGCCGGAAGAGATGAACTCCATCTTTTTATCTTGTCCACCTTAAAAATATAGTGCCCTTCACTAACTAAGCTCAAAGAAATGGTGACCAAAAAAAATTCATACCTTTTAGCATCACTACCCCACGCCAAAAAATCTATACATAATTGCTCCTAGCTGTTTTATTTGCAATAGTGGCAAACTGGCAACAACCCAGATGTCTTCCATTTACCTACAGATGTACATTAGATGACATTATAAAAATGAATTAATTCAGAGCCTTTGTATCACTCTTGTGAAAAACTTTAGACTCTAGCATTTCTTGCAGCTCACTACTTTTCTTTCCCCATCATCCCACCTACTCTCATTTTCACCAGCACACCACTACAATAAGTCGGTGAAAACCCGCTAATAATTTTTTAATGTTTTATTATGGAATAATATTTACCATCTCGTCCAGCTTTCTCTTTCCCCTTGGTCTTCTCATTTGCACTCAAAATCTCTTATTCAGAGGCCAATCTCTGCGTCAGGTTATATCAGGGTCATGTGCTCCGCTGACAATCTCATCACCGTTTTCTGGGGGATATTTTTCTTTTATATACAAAAACCCTAAAAATAAATCAACGAAGACAATACAAATCTTAATTAATGGGTGCTCTATGGAATATCCATACCGTGGGATGTTATTCAGCAAAAAAGAAGACACTATGTACTGATGCAATAACTTGGGTAGATCTTAAGGCCATTAAGTAGAAAAAAAGGCCAATCTCCAAAGGTCACACAGTGTGACTTCATTTACATAACATTTTGGAAGATGAGATTATAACAATATAATCTTAGCTGTTACTGAGGATTAGAAACTGTAGGAGGAAAGGAATAGCTGTGACTATAAATGGTTGCAGGAGGGAAAGCTTTGGGGAAATAAGACTTCTGTGTTTAGTATGCAGTGAGGGTTACATGATTTACACATGATAAAATGACAATGAGCTAAAATGACATACACACTGTAGCAATGTCAAATGTTGGGTTTTTCATGTGCTGTAGTTATATAAGATACAAGCATTGGGAAAAACTAGGTGACCTGTGCATGCAGCCATTCTGCATGATATCTTTGTGACTTCCTCGGAACCTACAGTTATTTCAAAGTAAAAGTTAAGCCAGGGGTACAGCTCAGCAGCACAGGGCATGCCTGGCCAGCACAAGGTCCTGAGTTCGATTCCCAGTACAAAAAATAGTAAAAGTTAAAACATTAAAAACATTATTAGAGAGTTTCTACTGGCTTATTGTAGTGGTGTGCTGGTGAAAAAGAAAGTACGTGGGTTGATGGGGAAGGCAAATTAGTGAGCTGCAAGAAATGCTAGAGAGTCTAAAGTTTTTCACAAGAGTGATACAAAGGCTCTGAATTAATTCATTTTTATAATGTCATCTAATGCACATCTGTAGTTAAAGCATGACTCTTGGTCACAGGGTTGGAAAGGAAGTAGAAGCAGCAACTTCCAGATTTATACACCCTCTGACATTGTTAGAGATCAGTTTCAGTTTACTTTTGGGTTTGGAGAACCTAAAGAAATTATACTGGCACAGTTTTCCTTTCTGGCAAAGTTGGTAGTTTGACTGCAGCAAACTTGAATCTTGTAAATTTACTAGGGGACAGAGATTAAGAATGACTAGACGCCTCCCTTGAAGTTATTTTCAATAAATTAATTTCTTTGTTAAGGTGCAGAAAGAAACCCTAGAGAATTAAGGGCAGAAGTCTCCAGGTGGCAGGGGTGAGGATCTAAGCTAAGTGCATGTCTTTTCATGACCTGTTGCGAACTGGGCTTCCATTTCTTTCTATGGAATAAAAGTTAATTATGGTCCTTCATACGTTTCTGCCTTCTGTCATAAATTTGGTTGCATATCAGTTCCTTCTAAGATTGCAACTCCCATGTGGAAAAGTTAAGAGTTGCATGTAAGCTCCGGAAGGAAGTCAGGATTAGCGGTATCAGCGTTGAGAGGCAGTCCACAATAATGCCAAAGAGAATGACTGTGGAGCCACAATTGTTGGGTCCAAATCCTGGCTCTCTGGTTTGGACAAGTATTTAAATTCTCTGTGGCTTACTTTTTAAATTTATAAAACGGAGAAAAATGAGAATACAGGTATCCTTCACAGTATTTGAGTGAGTCAATACCCCCTGCTAAATAATGTTTGTTATTTCTTGCTAGTGTGTTCATGTTCGCATTTGTGTTTGTCTTATGTGCAACTCCACATCTACTATGGGCAATATCACATGTTCCACAGAACTAATACTGTTTCACTTTTCATAATGCAGATGGTACATAAGAAGTGCACAAACAAGTATCCGTGATAAGGTTGTAATTTCAGAAGTTGTCCGCCTTGCTTCACCAGCTAAATAGGAGCCAGCCGTTCTCTTTAAAAATGGTATGAAGCCACTTTCGTTAATCATAATATTTGAGAGATTCGTTGTGGCGGCATTTCACACATTCAGTCCCTTTATTGATGGAGTCATAAATTTCCCTCTATTCTGTAAGGATTTATTTTGCATCATCACACCCATCTGATTCCTTTCTGTTAGCCTGCTTTTTAAATACTTTGGCCTTATCTGCCCCTGGGATCAGGAAGGCAACTAACTCCGCCCTGGGTAAGTAGCACCATAACTTTTCTATCCGGTCACCTCAGCCTCCGCCCAGCGCCAGCGGGGAGGGCGGGCTCTGTGGGCTTCTGGGCGGGACTCGAGTGGCGTGCCTGTGAGGCGCCTGCGCCCTGACGTTAAACGCTTGGAGTTGACGCAGCCGCAGTGCAGCCCGGCCGCAGCGCCGACCCCGCCCCTCGCCCGCCCCCAGGGTGTCAGAGGCTGCGGCCCGGAGCTAGACCTGGGGCGGCGGGGCTGAAGGTGTGGGCGCCGGAAGCGCCCTTTAGGCCCCGTCCCCCTCGGTGTCGCCACGGCAGCCGCCGCCGCCCTGGGCAGTCGGCGTCGCTTGGAGAAAAACCAGAAAGGTTCGCGGCTGCCTGGGCTTGCGCCAAGGTGAGGGGTTGGGTCGGGCCGGCCGGTGCAGGCGAGGAGGACAGCACCTCGTTCCCTGCGCCGGACCTCGGCCTGGTCGGGGTGAGAGGGCTGGCGTCGTCGCGCTGCCTGCTGCGGTGGCAGCGCCTCCCCTCCTCCTTTGACGTTCCCACCTGCGGCCGGTGCCCTGCACACGGGTGTCGGAGGTCGGGGAGAGGCCCGGGAGGGCCCGGGAGCGGAGCGCGGGGCTGCGGTGTGGGAGCCGACGCCGAGCGTGGCGGGGGGCAGGTGGCGGCGCGGGGCTCCGACGCGCGCGGCAAGGACCGTGTGCCCGCGGATCGACTCCAGCGTCGTAGCAGCGCCGGGTTGCGGTGCTGCTTCTTGGGGGTTGGTTCTACGAGGGCGGCGAAGCCTAGCGCCTGCCCCTGGGTTCCTAGGCATGCAGTTGCTTTGTATTGTGAATTGCTGCACTAGGCAATGGAGGAGTGCATTTCAGTGTCACCGTTGTCGTTTGGGCAAAAGAAGGTGAAGGGAAGTTACGTTCCTGTCGGAGGGTACTAACTGTCCACCAGCGTGGGCCGTAGGGTAGGCAGCCGGTTAGAGACATTTGTTAAGATGAAAAAAGTATTGTAAATTTCCTCTGTAAGGAAATCATGGCTTTTGTAATCATCAGTTTTGTAATCTAGTTTCATGTTGCTGCTTTCATCCTGTGCATAATAGAAATGAAGTTGATTTATTCTAATTTAACTAGACGAAGTATGAAAATAGATGAATTAAGCAGATTATTTATCTAGTGTAACTATTGAGTAGTATGTGCATATACCATTTATTTACCAACAACGCTATTATGTGAATTATGTTTTCATTCTCACTTTATAGATGAGAGAACTAAAGCCCATAGTCCAAGTCGAAAACATAACTTGCCCAAAGAACTGTGATTGAAATCAGGTAATTTGGCTTCCGTTTATAGCCCTTTAGTCCATACCCTGTACTATCTCCAAGCGCCTTAAGAGTTTGCAAGGTGATTTGCATTTGATAAAAAGTATGGCAGGTCTGGACAATTTAGTGACTTAGCAAGGCCCTGTAACAGACAAACAAATAAACAAAGAAACACCAAGAAAAACTCACCACAGAAAACAAAACAAACCCCAGGGATGTAGCTCAGTGCAAAGGCCCTGGGTTCAGTACCCCTACTGAAAAAGAAACAGAAACAAACATGGCAGGTGCCAGGAACAGAAAAGAAAGGACAGCATTTTCTTGTTAGCAAAGAGCCAACAATTTGACAGAAAACTTTTTCAAGACCATATTTGGAATATGTTTTAAAAGTATCATTTAAACACCAGAACCCTTTGACTCTCCTATCATGCTCTTTCCCTAAGTACAGTGGTTTTGGAATTTTGAGCACTATTTGTAATGTAGAAACGTTAAACAGTGAAATGTAATTCTGGACTAACATTAAAGAGTTTCTTTGTATGTGTTATGTTTCGTTAAGTCATTTTAATTTGAGTTTATTGCACTGCTCATAAAGTCAGAATACCTGTATAATTGGTTAAAATGCTATTCTTTTTAGATTTGTTAAGATGAAACACTGCAGAAGAGTCTTCTGAAGAGAAGAAGAAGGAAAAACAGCATTGTACACTGGAAAAAAATTGGGTAAACATTTATTGGCTAAGATTTAAAAGAATCTAATTTCCTTGTTAAAGGTCAGAGAAAATAGGACTTTCTGTTTCATTTGTGGTTTAATATGTGTATATGGTGAGAGAAGGGAGGTGATTTATACTGTGACCCCTCAAATCATTTTGGCTGACTTTTGGACTGTTGCTATCTGATTGACAGTTAAGTCATCATTAACCTGTACATTGACAGGTGAAAGCTAAGGGAATCTTCGACTTGATTATCAAGTGTCAGCATTCTTTTTTGTCTTTTCCTTGCTTTTTAATCTGCCCAGTTTTATAAATGAAGAAAATTAGTTGACTTTTTGGTTTGTTCTTTGTAGAGTATTGCATATGGCTGTACTCAAATGCATGTAAGGCTTTGCACATGCTGGGCAAGTGCTTTACCACTGAGCTACAGCCCCAGATGAACTCAAGTAAGTTTTTTATTATGATTGTATGAAGTGTAGAACACATGATTAAACATGATTAAGAAGCAGTTTAATTCATTTTATATATTGAGTGTCATGTAGCAGGCATTATTCTCAGCTTCTGGTAGTAGAGTAGTAGTCTTTGTAGAGTACCGAGAGCAGTGAAGGTTTCTAGAAGGTGACGTCTTTGTGATTTTATATGCAAGCATGTTTTGATTTATATAAAAGACTAGGAAATGAGCACAGCCTATGTGATAATTTGTTTTATTTATAATCTTTTATTTTAGCTAGTAAGACAGGGTCATCTACTAATGCTGCTTTAAGATACACCGGGAAACTAGGATTCTTACAGAATTTAGCATAGTGTTTTTCATATTACAGATAGTGACAGATTTTAAAATTCCAAGGGGTGTTAAGAAAATTAACTCTGAGAACATTTTGGAAAATATGTATGACAGAAGTTATTTGGTCAGATAGGTATACATCTTGTGTTTACCATGTCCATTGATTGCATTTTCTCTGGTATTTAATATAATCTTAAGTTGTTTGGTTTATCATCAGAATCTACTGCTAATGCTGGCAGTAGGAGGTGATGTTGAGTGAGTGACCTGGAAACCAAGTTAGGTGATTGAGGACTACAAAGCTTCAAGTTAGTGATGAGAATGGTGAATTTGGAAGCCTGGTGCTCAAATAGACACTCTTGTAATAATCTAGCTTAGAAGTAAAGCAGTGTAAGTGGGAAGTAATGGATGGAGTGATTTGCATAGATGTAATGGAGATAACATGGATTAGATCTAGTAAGCTGGAGGGAAAGTGAAATCTGCAAAATTTCTATCTACTATCATAGTCATACACATAATTAATGTTTCATAAATATTTGTGAGATGAATACATGAATTCTCTAAAGTCTGACTTGTAAATGAATGGATATTGGGGCCGTTTTACTGCAGAGAGGACTATAGAAAGAGCAGTGGATTGTGAAACATGATTGGAGGATGTGAATTTAATTTGAAAGGCTTTTATTTTTGAGGCATCTATGACTTCTAAGAAATACTACATGTCATGTAAATTTTGGAGTCAGATTTTTAAAGCTTTCAAAGAGATTAAAAAATGTATTTAAATATTTAAGTGTGCTAGTATTAATTTCTGGCTATAGAAGTGAGGTTTGCTGTACAGTGCGACAGTTTTCTTGGATAACATGACCTCTTAGATGTCAAAAATGCTTTCATATATAACAGGAACAGTTTTTATGTATTTGGTACAGGGTACAGAATTTCATGCATGCTAGGCATGTGCTGTACTATTTCGTTGTGCCCCACCTTGAATCATTTTTGTGGAGTGTATTATATTAAAAAGTACTTTACAGTTTAGTTTTTCATTCGTAGTGTTTGGATTGTCACTTACCATACATATCTGAATATTCCTTCTGCCTGGTATTTGATTTGATTCTAAGAATCATGTTTACTGGTATTTGTGGAACTATGTTATTCATATTAACTTTATATTTTATTCATTTTATTTTTGCCAACTACTTTCGGTTATAAAATTTTGTTACTTATTTCACTATATGTTTTTCTCTTATATAAGAAATTAGACAAATTTTAATCATTATTTACTGCCATGTAATTTTTTTAGCTTTCACTTTTTTTGTTGTCTTTTTAAAAGAATATTAATAGTAGCTTAGCTACCACTGATAGGTTTTTTTGAGATACTGTGCTATGAGTTTAGTGTTTGCTTGTATTTTTTAATGCCTTTTGCATCTTTTTAAGGGAGAGATATTTCATTTTATTACTTGGAAACTGGCTAAAAAATTCAGTGATTTGTGCAAGCTGTCAAGAAAAGATATTTTGCTGTAAAGCCTACTCTATTTCTAAGATACCAGAGGATTTCCGTGTTTTTTTAGTATGATTTTTATTTTGCATGTTAATTATGTTGATCTTTAGCGTTAACAGGTGAAGTTGTATTTGTTGTATATAGAATCCTGGTATTGTAGGGTACCTGGAAGGACTTGTTTTTGGGTAGCAAGGATTATACTAATTGGTTTGACCTAAAAGGATAATTGTCTATTTTGTTTGCTTTATAAATAGAATAAGGCACTATAAATTTCAGTGTCTATGCATAGGGCTGGCTCTGGTTAAAACTGTTAAGGAGGCTAAATTTGTTTTTGTTGTTGACCATCTCCTTTGTAAGATTTCTTCTGCCTTTAGGAATCTCAGGCTTTTTGTCATGATTGTAGGTATTGCTTGCCAATGACAAAAGTACTCTAATTCATACTAACAAGATATGGTAATAGTTTAATGACAATAATTAAAGGTAGATAATACTGAAATACAGTCATATACCACATAATAACATTTTGATCAACAGCTGGCCACATGTAGTACAGGGGTTCTATACTATGCTGGAAAAAATTGCTATTGCCAGTGACGTAGTACTTGTAATGTCTTACTGCAGTGCATTACATGTTTGTAATGAAGTTGGTGTAAACAAATCTTCAGATTTACCTATTGTATACCATACAGGAGGTTGAGGTGGGAGGATCACTGAAATTCAGGACAAGCCGAGGCAACATAAGTAAGACCGTGTCTCAAAAAAAAAAGTATAGCACAGTGGTTATTGTGCTTTTCTTTTAAGACAAAAGATGTTAACTTAGAATTGTTTTTTTGTAACCTAAATCCTTTGTATTCAGGTTTAATTGCAATGTTAGCACTCTACAATAAATAAGTGATTTGGGAGTTGGTCTCTAAAAGTCCTCTAAAAGGCCTCACCTCTAAATTGCTCACTGCTATAGCAATACAGTTGTGTATACATAAGTGACTATGTTATCAGTTTGCACATTTACTATGCTACACTTTATACCATTACTTTAGAGTATTTTTTACTTACATTTTTAAAAGTTTACAGTAAAACAGTGTTATGGTTTATATCTAAGATATTCCCCCAAAGCCTCATGCACTCCTAGGTGGGCTTTTGGGAGTGACTGGATCATGGATATGTGATACTGGATCAGTCCTCTGATCAGATTAGCACAATTCTGGATATGGGTGAATGGATTTACTGAAGACAGAAGACTCACCTTGGGTGTGAGTGGCACCAACCAATAGGCTTGTAGCCTGAATGGAATAAAAAGGGAAAAGGAGGCTCACTGCTGCTGCTGCTTTTTTTCTGCCTGCCCTGCTGTGAACTGTTTCTCCTCTGCCATGCCACTCTGCCTAGGAGGGCCCCCGACTGATATCTGCAAACTGTGAACTAAAATAAACTTTTCCTCTTTTAACTTGTGGGTGTTGTATTTTCTCCCAGCAACTAGGAAGTGGCTAAGACAAACAGTGTGCTGTATTACACCAACTGTGGCCTTATACATCTTGTGTTTACCATGTCCATTGATTGCATCATTTTCTTTGGTATTTAATATAATCTTAAGTTGTTTGGTTTATCATCAGAATCTACTGCTAATGCTGGCAGTAGGAGGTGATACTGAGTGAGTGACCTGGAAACCAAGTTAGGTGATTAAGGACTACTGAGCTTAAAATTAGTGGTGATTATTGCTTACCACTTAAGCAGGTACCATTCTATTATAGCTGTGATCTCGAAAAACAAGAGGAAAATGATGGAAGCTGTTCAAGGAGCTGCTTCATTGAAGTAATGTGACAAACAGAAATTCAAGACTGGCCTATATCAGATACAGAGAAACTTCTAATGACCTGGCACAGAAGTGTATCCCTCTCAGCATTGTGGGAGTCATGGCCAAAACAAAAATTTTTTTTTGTGACATTGAAGGAGAAGTTTTGACCCAACCTCACAGTTGAATTTATTGCCAGTTCTGGGTGTTCTAACTAACATAAGAATCATTGCTCATTAATTGATGTGAAAGTGAGTGGTAAATCTATGGTATATAATGTGAGGCAGCTGAAGAACTTTTGGAAACTGGATGAACTGATTGTGGAGGAAAATTACTTGCCAGAGCAAATCTTTGGTATTGATGAAACCTCCCTAATATGGAAATGAGTGCCTGAAAGGATTTTTATCTATAAGCAAGTCAAATCACTGAGGTTTTAAGACTTTCAGGAGATAATAACAATTTTACTTCAGGCAGTGTTGCAGGCTACAAATTAAAACCTATTATTATTTGGCACAGTGAGAAGATCAGGACTTTTCAAGCCTCTTAGTAAACAAACGCTGCCAGTGACCTATAGGAGCAGTAAGAAGCAACAAGTGATTTAAATTTTCTTCCAAGATGCCCTCTTGAATTGCTATATTAGTGAAACGTAGAAGACCAAATGGAGAATAGTATATCTTCTAAGATTTTGCTTATTTTTGATATTGCTTATATATACCTTCCTTTTCCTGATCTCCATCCTAATATCAAAGTGGTATTTCTTCCTCAGAACTACCTCTTTGATCCATCAGATGGAGTTAAAACATATTATCTGAGGATGTGCTTTGCTTGGGCTATTGAAACTGAAGACACTGGTGCAATTCTATGTGCAATTCAGTATCTATAAATGCATCTAGAACCCTGTGTGGATTTGAGATGATGTCTTCAAGGAGTGTGTAAATGATGCCTGCATGTGGCATAAGACTCAAGAGTTTAGTCCATGACTTCAGAGAATTTGCCAAGGGTGAGAAAGTTGCAAAAATTAGCAAGTTATCGTTGAGATGTGAAACAGCTGTACCCTGGATGTGAGTGGGGATGACACTGAGGAGCTCTTAGAGATGGTTCCTAGGGGGTTGACTAAGTTGTTGGAACTGGAACAGGAGCAGATAGCTGAAGAAGCAAGTGAAAAGGAAATTGCATCATAAGAAAAAGAAGAACCCTCAAGAAAATTTAATTTGCAGTGTAATTTAAATTATAGTGTATAAGCTTTTGTAGACCTAGACGAGCACCTTAAGAATTTTGAAGCCATGAACTTCAATATGAGAGGGTTTTTATTAATAGAGAAGAACGTTCACAATGTATTATCTGTTTACAAGCACATCTGTGATAAAAGAGGAGGTAAACTGCATGCACATGTTTCTCAAAAAGGCAGTTTCTGCTCAAGAAGACCCTTGGCAGATCCTTTAGAAGGGACTCTAGAAGAAGACATTATGATCACAAGAGGTGACAGATTTACAGTTTTATTGTCCCTGAAGACCGTCTAGTGGGACAAGATGCAGAAGTGGAAGACAATGATATTGATCATCTTGAACCTATGTCATGTGTGCATCTTTAGTTTTTAACAAAACAGTTTAAAAGAGTTAAAAAAAAAAAAAAAGAAAATGTGGGTTGGTGATGTAGTTCAGTGATAAAAGTGCTTGCCTAGCATTCCATGGGTTTGATCACAGCACTGAAAACAAACAAATAAGAAAAAAGAAAAAGAAAGGCAAGCAGAAAGGAAAGGAAGGTAGGAAGGTCCTAATGCAAAAACAACTTATAGGATAGAGATATAAAAAAAATATTTTTGTGGCTGGATATGGTGGCACATACCTGTAATCCCAGCACTCAGAAGGCTGAGGTCAGAGGATTACTGTGAGTTTGAGGCCAGCTTGGGTTCCTTAGTGAGTTTAGGGCCAGCCTGGGCTACGTAGTGGGACTTGTTTTAAAACACAAAACAAAAATTTCTATATATGTATAATGTGTTTGTATTCTAAGTTAAATATTACAAAGCAGTTTTAAAGTTTACAAAATGAACAAGTTACAGTTAGCTAATAAATTTAAATTTATTATTGAAGAAAGGAAAATGTTTTTGTGAACTTAATGCAGCCCAAGATTACAGTGTTGATAAGTCTGCAGTAGTGTATAATAAAGTTCTATGCCTTAATATTCATTTACACCTGACTCACTTAGAGTGACTTTAAGTCCTACAAGCTCTGTTCATGAAAGGTGCTCTATATGAGTGTATCACTTTCTTTTTTAAAAATAAAACCTCTTATACCATATTTGTACATTTTCTGTGTTTAGATATTTAGACACATGAATACTAAATACTACACTGTTATGTTAGAATTGGCTATAGCATTCAGTATAGTAACTTGTTGTACAGGTATGTGGCCTACAAACAATAGGTTGTAATAAAAGTATACATGTGATGCATGTATTTTTGGTTCTAACCACCCCTATTTTAGTGTCTTTTTTCCCCTTTCTTTTTTTTTTTTTATGTTTACTTTGTATTTATAACAAGTAGCTGAGGATGGCCCTGACGCTAATTACAGATGAGCAGGTCTTTTATGAGTAGCTCACCCTAATTTGTTCTACCCCACCTCAGCAAAGATTGGTTTATAAACTCAGAGAAGGGAGTGAGAAGAACTAGATGATAGCAGTTCCTCAACTTCCACCACTGCCCACAGGTTCTTGGGAAGGCTCAGTGCACTGGAAGTTCCTCTAAGCAGAAAAGGGTTCAGAACCAAAACATGGGAGTTATCTGGAAAAAAAGGATGGAAGAGTTTAAATCAATATGAACTTGACTCATGCTTTAAAAGTATACAGAAGTAATTCTTCCACCTTCCACAAAGAATCTCCCTGCATCTGGATCTGTCTTTTCCTTTGTTCTGCTTGATCAGATAAAGGGAATGTTCATTTTTTTCTGTGAAAAGTTGGTTCCTGCACATTTCTGTTTTGAATTGAAGTGAGATTTTAAAAAAATCTTAAATATTTTTATCAAACATAGTGTGCTATAAATTTCATGGTTTCCTTGAATCTTCTAAAATACAGAATCATTGTCCTTGTGAAAGAACATTTTTCTTTGGGGTGGGATATAGCTCAGTGTCGTAAGCGCCTGCCTAGCAAGCGCAAAGTCCAGAGTTCAATTCCCGGTACCAAAAAAAAAGAACATTGTTCTTTGATTTATTAAGACTAATAATTAAAAAAAACAAGCCAGTTCCTGGGTATGTGCTTCCCCAGAAGCAGACCTTGGAAAAGAATTAAAACACAGGTAGTTCATTTAGGAAATGATCATAGGAAACACTGATGAGGAATGGGCAGGAAAGGAATGGAAGCCAATAGTGGGCATTATCTTGGCAAGTACCCCTGTGGCCGTTGAAGCTCACTTCTATTGGGGAACTCTTGGAGACCAAATAAAATATCTTAAACTTATTCTAGGCCAAGAGCATGGACAGTTTGAGTGTGTAAACACATTTCCTAGCCATCATTGGCATTAACTCGGGCATTTCTGGCTTGTCCTTGGAATGCAAACCAAACATTTTCCCTGTGGTCAGAAATCACTTCAGAGTGTCACAGGTGTTCATGATGAACAGTCTTCCTGTGTGTGTGGAGATTAATGCCAACAGTATGTGGCAAGATACCAAGCATTGGCTGCCAACAGCAAACATTTATAAAGTGTAATATTTGCAATGTGCCAGACATTAAACAGTTTATATATATGAACTCAAAAATTCTATTAAAACTCTGTAAAACAGGTTGTGTTAGGGTCATCATCTTACACACAAGGAAATGGGACAGAGAAGTTAGGTATTTTGCCCAGAGTCAGACATCTGTAATGACAGAACTGCTATTGAACCCAGGTAGTCCAGTACACAGTCCAGCTTTTGATCTATACAGTGGGCTGCTTCAGTATTATCACAGTCTGAACCTTTTGATTTTACTTTTTTTCTTTATATCTCCATCTCTTTCTGTCTCTAGTCTCTTTCCTTTTATTATTTTTTTGCCTTCTTTATTAACATCAACCCCACTGCCCCCATTCTAGAACGTTACATTATAGGCATTCTTCCTTCCGTTCTTGGACTCTAGACTGTCACACAAAATAATTCTTGCTAAGGCATTCTGAGCTTCTTTCATGAAGGATTTTCAGTTTGATATTGCTCAGTGAGTATTTGCATTTTAACTTGAAAATTAAGCATTTAAAAAAACAAAGAAAGAAAGATGTAATAGTAGAATGAGAGTATTTTTGAATAGGGAGCTACCTGTTCCTTGGCAAATGTTATAAAGGAGAGGCCAAGAGACATATGCTTGAGCACAAAGAGCCCCTTTGCTACCTGTCACATTTTAAACTCCAGCCACCATACTCCTTTTTCTGTTTCAAATTGTGGACTATCACATACCAGTTGAAAAACATTTAATTAATATTTGAGTGTCAAAAATAAAAAGTCCTGCTTCACTACTAGCTCTCCCACAAAATCTCTCACTGCTGTACACAGACGACCACTTTCGTGGATTTGCTGATGTTTTTATAGAGTAAAAATATAAGGTATATATAATACTCCATTGACACTCCCCTCCGCCCCCTCACCAGGAACATAAGTAGGATGTTGTATATCTTCTCAACTTTTTCCTGTTAATGTCACATTCATTCTGGACGTATCCTATTATTAGCCATTAGATGGCTCTCATTTAAAAGGTCTACATACTTTTTGTAGAGTGTACCATAATTAACTTTTCCTATTAAGTGTTTTGTTTCTGGTTTTTCAGTGTATGATAGATAATGTTGCAGTGGTTGTCCTTGAAAAATCATCTTTCTGCTTGAGGAAATATTTTTGAGGAATGAAGTTCTAGAAGTACAATGTCCAAGACACATCCATAGTTTTTATAGTAGCTAATATAGTGATTTTCTTTACTACTTTATTTCCGTCAACTCAGTATGAGTACACATTTTCTTAAATCTCTGCAGTCTTTTCTAGTTTTCACTTATTTAACTGATAGGTGATAGATAACATTTGTCTTACTATTAGTGGTATTAATCTTTGATTCTATATTTTATTAATTTTTCTATCAGATTATTTTTATTTTTCTTACCAATTTACAGGATGGCCTCTTTTTTTGAACGCCAAACTAAAGATTTGAAATTCTGTGTCTGATGAAAGCATAGTAAATGTATGGAAATGTCAGAATGAAAGTCATTAATTTGTACAATTGATATGCATTAATAGTTATAAAAATTTGACCATGCAACTAATACTTAGGTATTTTATTTCCTTCATCCAGTGGGAGAGAAATAAAATAGCCTGAATATGATATTTTATTAAAAAATTGTGGGTGATTTATTTTGAAAAATGTTATTTTTTGATTGATACATAAAATTATGTATTTTGATGGGATACTATGTGATTGTTCAGTGTATGTACATGTTGTGCAGTGTTCAACTTGGCAAAAATACTTATCTCATCAAATATTAGCTTTATTGAAATGTATGGTATGATGTCTAGCTTTATTGAAGTGTATGGTATGTTGTTACTATCTGTAGTTACTCCATGGTTCAATAGAACAACAGAACTTATTTCTCATGTGTAACTGTATCTTAGTATCTGTTGACCAACTGGATCATGATCATCTTAAAATGATGATAGTAACAGTGGTGCTAAATTAGGAAGTTTGCTAAATCTGTGGTTTGTACTGTGCTTGCTTCAACTATTTAATATTTTCATGGGGTTTCCTTTTGATATATTACTAAAATAATGATTGCCACAATTTCTTTTTAAATGCTAGGTAATTTTGAAGTGAATACCATGAATTTAAGGAGGAATGAAGAACAAATAGGTGAATCATGAAAATATTTGAAAGCATGTTTTATATCATATAGACCAGTTATTTTCTTAAATATTGTGTACAATAACATTTAAAATGATATCTTTGAATATGGTAGCTGTGTTAAAAACTCACTAGTATTGTGGATTCAGAGATGCTTAAAACAATTACTGTTGATCATAATCAAGGGAAACAAGGTTAGGTAGGTTAGATTCAAGTTATAGGCACTGTAATGATTGATGCATTGTGTCAGTTTGAGAAGTTTTAAGGAAGTGACTCAGCAGGGGGCCAGAGTCCTCGCTTTGTAAACATCCTCATCGTGTGCAAGGCCAGGGCATGGAGATGGTGTATGTGTAAAGGACCCATCCTGGGGCAGGTAGCCAGCATACAATATAAGGGAGGAAAAGAGGCTTACTTACTCTTCCCCTTTTGCTCTTGCTGCTTGTGCTGTCTTCTGCCACCTTGAACTGTTGCCCTTCACCACACCACCCTTCTTTGGAGCCAGCTGATTATGGACTGAAATCTCCATAAACTATCAGCTATCCTGCCTTAATTTGAGATGTCAGGTATTTTGTCTCAGCAATGAGAGAGAAGTAACTAGGACAGGATTTGGTACCAGGAGTGGAGTTGTTGCTGTGACTGTACCTGACCATGTGGTTCAAGAGCCCTTGCGAATGGCTTGTGGGAAGAGTTTGAAAGGTTTGGAGATGCTG
Source organism: Chinchilla lanigera (assembly GCF_000276665.1). Lineage (NCBI taxonomy): Eukaryota > Metazoa > Chordata > Mammalia > Rodentia > Chinchillidae > Chinchilla > Chinchilla lanigera. Next base: position 18,411,971 of record NW_004955428.1, on the reverse strand, counting down.
GCTGAAAAAATAATACTGGAGCACCTTAGGCTATTGTGTATGAAGATTCTGGTCAGAGCTCAGAAGACCAGAAAACCGTCAAAGACTAGATGTGGGAGGTTTCTCTTGGGAAGAAGGACTGCGTTGGTTGTTGGAGCCCAGACGATGTGTGTTGTGATATAGCAGAAATTTTTTCTGCATTTTGGTTGTGTCTAGAGATTTTGCCTGAGACTGAGCTTCAGGGCAGTAGACTCATTAATCTGGCAGAAGAAAGTTCAAGGCAGTTGAATGTTAAGGCTGTGGCATGGCTGTTGTTAGGGGTTTTTTATTACAGATTTATGTTGAGAATCAAGACCAAAGAGCACAGCAGGATGATTTGGCCACACCACGTTCCAGAATGGCAGCAGCCACATCATGTTCCAGAGTGGTAGTGGCCACACCATGTTCCAGAATGGTGACAGCACAGAAAATTTGTTCCTCATTACTGGATTCAGAGTGCCCAGAGATCCAGGCACTCAATCCCAACAGCTTAAAGAGGAAAGCCTAGATACTGCTCCTTCTGGCAGCAGACCTTGGTATCATCCATGTGGTGCTGGTTTTAGGCACATGCAGAATGCAAGAGTTGTGGGCTTAAGAAGGCTTCCACCCTGATTTCAGAAGGCCTGGGAGGCCAGCCAATGTGCCCCTGAGAGGGCAGTGTGTGAAGCTGTGAGGGTGAAGCCATAGATACAGAGGAGACCCCAGAAGTTTTGGAAAGCCAGGAACATGAGTCATCTAAGGAAAGCTGCAAGGAAGGAGTAAAGCAGGCCTAAGAGAGAAGCTGTGGGAACTATAACCACCAGAAGTGCCATAGTCATTTTGGAAGTTACAGCTTGCCACAGTTTGCTTTGGGTGCTGGATATGGAACCATATGCTAGATATATAATGGATTTAATGCTAGATTTTAGACTTGCTTTCATCCCAACCCTTTGTATTCCCCTGTTTAAACTTTTGGAATGAAAATATTTATCTTGTGTCACTGGACATTTGAAGTGTTTAACTTTTCATTTATACTGGGGCTTGCAGCTAAGAGTTTGCCTTACATATTGGAGGAGACTTGGGACTTGGACTTTTCAGCAGTGCTGAAACTGTTAGGGCTTTGACAACTCTTAGAGATGGACTGAATGCCTTTCACATAAAGGGATGTGCATGAGTTTTTAGGGGGCCAGGAGTGGAATATTATGGTTCTAATGTAATACAATGTTGATAGACTTAATACTGGTTCTTAAGGATTGTTAAACCTGTATTACAGTGTTCAAGTTGTGAAATGATAAGAATAAGCATGCTTTTGTATCTGGAAACTGGTTTAAAGAAGTGTGTCTGATTGCCAAGTTGACAAGGGGTGGATATAATGGTTGATACATTGTATCAACTTGAAAAGTTTAGAAGTTTAAGGAAGAGACTCAGCAGGGGGCCAGAGTCCTCACTTTATAAACATCCTGATCCCCTACAAGTGGAGGGCATGGAGATGGTATGGGTGTAAAGGACCCACCCTGGGGCAGGTAGCCAGCGTACAATATAAGGGAGGAGAAGAGGCTTGCTATTCCCCCTTTTGCTCTTGCTGCTTGTGCTGTCTTCTGCCACCTTGAACTGTTGCCCTTCACCACACCACCCTGCCTTGGAGCCAGCTGATTATGGACTGAAACCTCCATAAACTGTCAGCTAAATAAACCATTCCTTCCTTAAAGGTTCTTTTCCCCTTTATCACTAGTGAGTATTTTGGAAGGGGGAGTTTTTTTGAAGTAATATTACTCTCCTGTTACTAATCAAAATTCAGGTATTTATATTGGTATGGATGCATAGATATCTGCCTTATTAACTGGACTGTAATTCATTACTATCATTTATTTTTAAAATTGTTCCACATTTTGCCCTTAGGAGTCTCTTGAAGTTAGCTCTGTGTCCTTTTCACATGTCTGTATCATTCTTCAAGCAATTCTTTCCTTTTCGGAAAACAGAGTTCATTTTTACTTTCCCTGCTTTCTTATGGAATCAGCCATTCCTGCAAGGCACCCTGATTCCTCTTAGTAGAAACTGTCTCGTAGAAGCAAAGTTCTCTGCTCATCTTTACTGAGGTTTTGCTGCTCTCTAATCTGAAGTGAACATACCCATACACATACGTGTATACATTTATAGCTCCATTTGTCTGTACTCATTTCTGTTGAAAACCACACCTCTTGTTCTTATCCATCATCTGAATTCATTCTAACATTCTTCCTTTGTGTATCCTACAGCACTGAGAAACTTGGCTCTCAATATCCTTAATATATTCACCTCATTGATCCCTCTTCTGACCCACTTTGCAGAGGTCACCTCCTGGTTACATGCCCTTTTCATCCTATGTCCTCTCCTGCTCCCACACATACTACTCAGATTGCTCTCCTGCATGGAAGCCCTACTTAAGCCTCAAGCTTGATGCCATTCTCCTGGGCTCTGACATCCTGAATAGGCACCTTTGCTGTGCTGATGCTCATGCTCTGAAAACTTGAGCTGGGCTGCTTCTCTTTGCCACTCTTTCCCTGGAATGTGGATGCCCTTCTTCTTCCACCCAGGCTCCAGTGCCCAGCACCTGGCCAGGTTTGCAAGCGTACCCTCTTCATCTCACTCTGGCTTTGACACTTTGCAGTGCTGCCTCTGCTCCATAGCCTCTCCACACAAGTGGGTACTTCATTGACCCTTATCAGGCTCTAACATTGCACTCTGGGCCACTGAGACTCCTGTCTCTTTCTGCCCACCATGCCCATGCCTGCTTACTCTGCTTTACTTACAGCTTGTAGACTGAACTGTTCGGAAGAGTAGAGGAAGAGGAAACAACCATGTTTTTCTGTTCATTGTGGCATTATTTGCTCCACGATGATTAATGCAGTAGGTTCTTACATCAGTATCCAGTCCTGTACCAGTATCCAGTTGCTGGTGTACCACTAATGGTTGCTGAGCATGTAGCTGGAGCTTCTTCTGGATACTCTGTAGCCTTGCCTCTGTTCCTGTGTACCAGAATAGCCTCTTCTTACTTTAGAGGCTTTATTTTATTTTATTTTATTTTACATTTTTTATTTTAAATAAAGAGTAAAAAATTTAAAAATTTTTTAAAAATTATGTATCATTAAAAATGATACATAATTTCAAAACAAGATGATAGGAAATAAACAATGGTTGTTATATTGCATATTGTTATCTTCAGAGTAGTTGTTCAGATTATCAGATAGAAGCATTCAAAATTGATCAAAAAATTAAGCATTAACCAATCCTTTTACAAGTATCTTAGCTATGTGTGTGTGTGTGTGTGTGTGTGTGTGTGTGTATTTTTTCCCTCCCTTCTTTTCTCCTTTCCCTTATCCCAGTTGTTCTCAAAAGCATAGAGCCTTTTATTAAGTCTTAGCCTTTACAGTAGTTCTGTATTTGGTCAAAGTGCATTCTTTTAAGTATTGAGTCTTTTCCTGTTGATTTTCCTTAAAGGTTTTGCATTAATCTGGTATTTGGAAAAATGACAGTTAAAACTACTTTTTTGCCTTTGCTGTCCTCACAGCCTGAACACCCTCTTTTAATGCTCTTTGTGGTTGTAAGATGTTAGAGTGCTGGATGGTGGTGATTTTGGATGAGGACTCAGGGTTTTTTTGGTGGACAGATCACCACTTGCTGGATTTTGTTAGAAACATACTCTCTTTCTAAGGTGGAGATTCCCCTCACTTATCCCATAGGAGTCAGTAGGCTGTCTTTTCATACTCAGTAGTGTGCTGGCTAGACATCTTTAAAATGGTAAAAGTAAGTATGAAATAGGTACAGATGTTATTTTTTAGTCTATAAGCCATCATAAAATGTGAATATTTATTTTTAGAGTATAAATTTTTGCAAAAGTATCTTTTAAATTTTATTTTAGTTTTAAAAAAGAAAAAGATGAAAGAGAAAGCTCATGGTATAAAAAGAGTCCTCAGATTTTAATTTGCTGTTAGTAGAATGAGAACGTATTTTACTGTTTATAAGCAATAGGAAGGAAGGATTATTAGAAAATCAAAACATAGTCTTAATTTTCTTTACCTCTTTTGATTTTCATATTGCTATTAATAGTTATTGAAGTCTTCCTTAATTTTTTTTTTTTCTTTGTTTTTTTTTTTTGTTTTTATTTTTCTCCGGTACCGGGAACCGAACTCACGACCTTGCGCTTGCCAGGTCTTCCTTAATTTTTGAAGAGATGTTTAATTTGCCTCTGTAAAGATCTTAGTAAGATGCTAAGATCTTAGTAATGCAGAGATATGGGATAATATAGTCTGTTTTATACTGTGTCTGGGATTGTTTTATCAAGTATTTAGACTTGTTTTATGATCTATGAAAATAATAGCTGTGATAAATCAACAGAAAGTATTTTTCAGTTACTGGTAGTGAATTCCAGTGAGAAAGTTGTCCTCATACAATCTTCCTACATCCAGAAAAAATTTACAGTTTTTCTGGGTTTTTTTTCCTTGTAAAAAAATTCCTTAGTATTAAAGGATTATTAACTGGGTAACTTTTCCTTATGATTAAGTGTAGCTTTTTTCACTTTTTCTGGTTTATTGCAAGATAATTTGGTTATAGGAAGGTAGGCTTAATCACATTACTGTATTATCAGAGGAATATTTTTCTTATTTTTTACATCATTTTTTACAAAATAAAAAATAAAAACAAGACATCCCTCTCAAATTTTATTTCTTACTTTTTATGGGGAGGAGTACTAGGCATTGAACCCAAGGTCTTTGCACTGAGCTGCATCCCCAGTCTTTTTTAAAATTTTTGGTTTGAAGTAGGGTCTTGAATCTATACGTTGCCTAGACTGGGATACTAGTATGTACCACCATGCCCTGCTTACTTTTTTATTCATTCTTTGTACATCTAGATGTTTATACTTGTGTGTGTGTGTTTGTGTGTGTATGTTTGGGTATACACACATTTGTCCCATGTCTGGTCACATTTTGATAGAATACTTTACCTTGAACATGTGTTACCAGGAGATCTGCTTATTGTTCAAACTACCTAGAATGAATCTAAACTAGGCAGATTATTTCCCCATGGAAAAATGGGGAGAACACAGAAGTGATGGACATTAATAGAGATTTATCTAATTTGAAGTATAAAATATATTAAGTGGCAGTTTTTAGGACAAAACTGGATAAGTTTATATAATATACATAATAAATATTCCTTATTGTTAGGATGTGTATTTATTAGATTTAAAAATAATCATGCTCCTCTTTTAGTAACTAACCCTTAGCCTTACATTTAGAATGGTGAAATTAAGACATTATAAATACTATGCTTACATTTTAAATACAAATATGGGCATTTTGTTGTATGTTGTATTTTTGCATTCTCATCGTTGAAAGAAGCAAAATTTGATTTAATACTAGGTTCACTTCCATTCCCTTTACATGATTTCTCTTGAATTTTATAAACGTATGACTCAAAATTTAACCTTTGACCTCTCTCAGGCCTTTAGATGCTCTTGTAGGAAGACCTCAGTAATGGATCAAAGGAAGAATGAAAGTATTGTCCCTAGTATAACTCAATTAGAAGATTTTCTGACAGAACACAATTCCAATGTTGTTTGGCTTCTTGTTGGTAAGTAGAATATATTTTCTTCTACTTTATTGTGCTTTACCTCTGTTGTGATTATTGCCAGATTTTAGGCAGAAGTTAGCTGAACTTGGAATACAATGACATTTATTTATTTTTAAGAGAGATTTTAATCCATCTTTGGTTTTTTTAAATTTTATTTTAAAGAGTAAGAGAAGGGTAACAATAATGGCCGGGCTTACCAAATTACAGACAAAGTGGTAGGAAATTATCATTGTTATTGTTTTACGTATTGTTATCTACAAGATAGTTTCTCAGGAAAACAAATAGACAAATAATAGTGAGTTACAGACGAAAGAGGTAGGAGATTATCAATAGTTGTTGTACTCTACTTAGGTATCTTCGAAAGAAAATAAATAGAACTATACATGAGTGACCTATTGAATAATCATTAACTATTCTCAGTGGTTGTTGTAGGAAACACATAATGATAAACATGCATCCATTTATGAAATAGAATAGGAACAACACAAACATTACAGAGTTGTGGATAGATTAGTAGGAAAATATCAATGACTGCTGTAATACATGTTGGTATCTTAGAAGTGGTTTCTCAGGAAGACAGAGATACACAAGAAGGATCTAAGAAGTAGTTACAGCCTAAGGGTTGTCAAAATCAAGTGAGCCGTCTGGGGCCAAAGCCATTTTTTGTAGCGTTTTCTCTCCAGCCTCCCATCACATTGGGACCCCACAACCAGTTAGTGTCCTCTCCCCAACTGTCAGCACAGGCAGCAGGAATTCTGTTGCAGACTTCTCCAGGGCTCCACCACAGCCTGTACTGTCAGGGGAAGAATGGCTTCCAGGGAGTCTCCGCGTGTATTGTGCAAGGTTGTCCTGGTTTACAGCTTCCGAGCGGCTCTCATGACCCCAGTCCACAGGACCTCTGACCCCTCGGGCTTAGTCTGCATTCTCATGTTCTCCGAGTCCTTGTTCAGCAGCTGCTCCTCTGCTGACTCTAGACCTTTCTGGTTCTCAATGGCAGGAGCAAGAGTGGCCCGTTGTATAGCATGTATTCCCAGGGGTTTTTCCATGTTTGAATGATTCACACATGTCCGTGGGTGGGCATCTGCAGCTCTGCGTGGTGGGCCAATTGTGTCATTGTTTCTCTGTGTCATGATAGTTCTCAATTGAGCAGCGGCGGCCCGCCTGAAGGCCGGCGCGCCACAGCACTCTCGGCTGCATGGCTCCCCATGCGCCGGGGGCCCTCCCTCTGGGGGCCTACAAGGCAGGAAGTGAGCCAGCCGGAAGACAGGCGCTCCCCACCAGTGGCTCCCCGTGCCCCAGAGGCCCTCCCTCCGGTGGCCTACGAGGCAGGGAGTGAGCTGCTGGTCGGAAGACCGGCGCTCCCTGCCCGTGGCTCCCCATGCGCCGGGGACCCTCCCTCTGGGGGCCTACGAGGCAGGGAGCAAGTAATCCATCTTTGTATCTTGAATATTTACTCTGGAAACCGCGCTGGACCGTTCTTTACTTTTCCCCAGGCTGCCTCCTTATCTGACTTAGGGGAGATGGGAGGAGTAAAAAGACATTGCTCTTAGTTTATTTTTCCTGTCACCTTCCCTACTCCTACCCCCACTTTTGTTTGTTTTATTATTAAAGTACAAGTCTTCATGGTAAATAATATTTTCACAGTAAAATAGAATATATATTCATAATCAATCTTTCAATCTACATTATCACTCCTTGTATATAGTGGGCTTTGCTATTTATAATTTTTGTATGTTATGGAAGTTTTCCACAAATAGTTCAAGCTAGGCCTGATAGTGTATGCCTATAATACTAGCACTTTGAAAGCTGAGGCAGGAGGATCTCAGATTCAAGTCTAGCCTAGGCTACATAGTGAATTCAGTACCAGCCTGGACCTCAGAAGGAGATGCTGTCTCAAAAACCAACCAAGCAAACAAAATACAAATACTGTAGTTCAAAGCAGTATATAATTAAGTGGCAGAAGAGGAAAGGAGAAGCAGAGGAGGGAGGGGATATGGATGAATGGATATGAAGGAATTGGAGGAAGAAATACAAAAATAATACCAGGAAAAGAAGAAATTACCATTGACTGTTATTGCTCGGGGAGTTTTCATAAAAGATAGTATATGATTTGAATTTTGTCATAAGAACTGGAAACAGAAAAATAGGGAAGGTAAGAAAAGAAAAAGTGATGATTTTTGTTTAACTCTGCATGCAAAATACTGCAGGCATTTTGCAATGGTTTAGTGCTCAGAGCAGGTAGGTTTTACTCCCTTCCTTCCAACATGCTGGGCATTAAATAAATTGGATGAAACAGCTATTTTTTTTCTGAGTGCATGCTTTTGTTTCTTTTATGATGCCACAGCATGTCAGGAAGGATTAAGAGTACAGGTAAAATGAGGGGTTGGGCTACCATTTGAACTTCATGTTCCATATTTTCTACATTATGAAATTGAACTATTGTAAATTATTAATGAAATTCAGTAAAGGAATATGAATATCAAAGCGGAATTCTTTCTTATTTCACATTTGTTCCCTTTCTTACCACAAGTAAGAAATTTCTGACTTTGTTCTGTGAAGTTCCTTTCTTTAAGAAACAACAACAACAGAAAACAATAATAGCAAGCAGAAAAACATTTGAGTGGTTTTTCTTTGAACCTTGTGTTTTACTAGTGTCCCTATGTCTTGAAAGGGGCAAGGGTGGAGGTCATGATGCAATGTAAAGTCTACAATGAAAAATACACTTTTTCAGGAAGTGCTTTTTTTCTGAAGCGCCCATAAAAACTAATCAAAACAGTGATTTATAATAAAAATTTGTACAGTGTATCCTTAAACCTAAAACCCAATGGATAGATAGCATCAGGATAATTTTTCAAGAGAATTTTTGTAGTCCTGGAGGTTAAACCCAGGACTTTTGTAATGAACTGTATCCCCAGCCCTTCAATTTGTGTGTGTGTGTGTGTGTGTGTGTGTGTGTGTGAGAGAGAGAGAGAGAGAGAGAGAGAGAGAGAGTGAGAGAGAAAGAGAGAGAGAGAAGAAAGAGAGACAGAGGGAGGGAGAAAAAGAGAGACAAGGTCGAAGTTACTAAGTTGAACTTGGCAATCCTGCTGTTACAGCCTCCCAGAGTGCTGGGGTATTAGGCACAGACTACCGTACCAGGCTTGTGGAAATAATTGTTGTGTGCAAGTTACAGAACTTGCTATTAGTACAAAGTTGTCACCATCATCCTAAGCTACTTTGAGAAAGGCCTACATTTTATTATGACTCTGTGTGTTTTATATTAAGTAATTTTTTAAAATGTTAATGTTATATTGCTGTTATATAATATTGCTATGAGTCACTTTTTCCTAATTTATAAAATAGTTTTGTGTATACTTTTAAAAAGGACAGATAAAGGAAAATTTATTATCAAAACAATGCTTTTCTTGTGTTTTGCCTTTTATATAGTCATGAATTAGGCTTTTGGGGGGAATATAAATTTTATAGGTAAATATAAACTGTTTGTGAAAAAACTAGTGAAGTTTAGAATATCATTTTCTATAGCGTATTTAATGACATTCAAGAAAAGTAGGTTGTCGTATCAATTATAGCAAAAAAATTAGTGTAAGTTGGCATATTTTTTTAAAATTTCATTTATTTATTTGTTTGTTTATTTATTTTGAGTTTTGAGACAGGATCTCACTGTATAGCCCAGGCTGGCATTGAACTCATGGCTGTCCTCCTGCCTCAGCCTCGCAAATACTGGGATTACAGGTGTGAGACATCATGCCTGTCTGAGGTGGCATATTGAATGTTCCTTTAGACTAAAATTTCCACTTGTTTTCATGTACTTTTTTAAATACAGACATTGCTGATTTTAAAAACAATTACCTTCTCTGATTTAAAAAAATCTTGTGTTATTTTTCCTTTAAATGGCAGTAGCCTGTTTTGGGAAGTAGCTTAGGAATGAGCTTATGTATGTGTTTTTGGCCCAATAAAGGTGGGTATTTTTCCAGATACTGTATGGGCTTTCTCTTACAGAACATCATTAAATAAATATGTTGAGTAAGTAACACAGTATAAAACTGTGAAAAAGGAAAGTTGAATAAGATTGAATCAACCTTTAGTATTAAATTGTAGTCAGACTGATTGCCACATGGAAGTAAATCATATCATTTATGATTTTTCTTTCTCTCAACAGCTACTATTTTGTCCTGTGGATGGATTATTTATCTCACATATTATAATTCTCGAAATGTTGGCCTTATTTTAACACTGGTTCTTAACAGATTATATAAGCATGGCTATATCCATATTGGTAAGTTTCAGTAACACTGAATTTTTTCTTCCATAAATCTTAACATGTATATTATAGATCTATATTTTATCAGGAGATAGTAACAAAATTTACCTTTGTTTTATGAAGATTAAAACAATCTTAAGTGCAGCATTCCATGAGCAGAAGTATCTTTCACCCCATTCGTATTTCTGAGTGTCTCTATGGTAGTATTTTGATGTTTTGTTTTTGCTTATAAGAGGTATTTATTAAAAGAATTTTCATGTATAAAATATGTAAGTGGAGATTTTCTTGAGAGACTGCCATCCAAAGAAAAAATTTAATGTTCTGTAGTTTTGCTTTTTTTTAAAAATGACTCATACAGTAATATATAGGTAAGATAATCTTGATACTCCATTTTGTAGCTTGCTTTATTAATTTTTGACTACTTATCATGGGGAAGTTTGGGTTTTGGGAAGCCCTAAACCAGTTAGAAAATGAGAAGAGTATCCTGGATAGAACTATTCTAAATTTCCTTACATTTTAATACCTCTAATGGACATAAGTAAACTTCTCTGAACCAGAAGTATTTTTCTGTTAATAAAGGGCAATGACTGGTTCTTTCAGTCATCCACCTTAATGGAGAAAAATGGTGAGTTGGTCAATAGTTTGAGATTGTTTAATAGTTAAGAGCTACCTAAACTAATATCCACAGTGATGATATATATGGCAGGTTTTTTTGTTACATTAGAGAATGATGGAAGATTTGTAAGTGTGGATGGTAGGTAGTGGGAAGAGATTGTTTAATTATTAATTTGAATGCTAAGATTATTTTAAGCATTAAATGCTCTACTATGTATCAACAGAGTTACATTATGTTTTTTTTTCCTCCTACAATAGGTTCCTTCTCATTCTCTGTTCTTTCTGGAAAAGTCATGGTTCGTGAAATCTATTACATTACAGAAGACATGTCTATTAGGTAATGAAATAAAAATAAAAAAGAACTTAAGCATTAAATATTGTTAAAAGTTTCTATTTTATTTAGTGTGGCTTGCCTCTTCAGATAAACCATAAGTGAAAAATCATTTTTTTCTAGCCAAGTGCAGTTCTCTCAGCTTCTTGGGAGGCTAAAGCAGGAGGGTAGCAATGTCCAGGAGTTTAAGACAAGCCTGGACAATATAGTGAGACCCTGTCTCAAAAATTTTTTTTTCTCAATAAATCATACTTGGTAAATTGATGTTTTAAAATGTTTTTATCAGTGGATTAATTTAGCTAGAGTTTAGACTGGCAAAATTTTCTCAAATAATAGTTTATAGAAATGAATACTCTCATTTCATTTCTAAATGAAAAAGTGAACCATTGCATTACCTGACCATTTCTTTGTTACAGAATTCCTAGTGGTCATTGCTGTAATATAAAACACAAAGTTCAATGGTAGTGATAGTTCTCATTTATTAGCTCCTTATTGGAGATTTTATTCTAAAAAGAAAACACAAATGTAAATTTAATGGGAAATGATAATGTTTGAAGTTCCTGCTTCTACAAGTCTTGAAAAAAAGCCTCTTTTATTTTTGTAGTTTTCTTAAAATTTGAACTTAGGTGGAAATCCAAGATATGCATCATTTGAAAGCATTAGGATTTGGCACATTTCATAACTCATTTAAAACTGTAGGAGGCAGTCTAAAATTACTTCCAAATGAGAAATAAATTGTAAAAGAGATGAGTGAACCCATTGATGTAATATAAGGTAATAGATCACTTTGAGAAATGAAGGCATGTTTTAAAAGTTTTCCCTTAGTACATGAACATCCCCTTTGAGCTTTGGCTTATAGTTTATATGATTTTTACATTAAAAAAGTACGGCTGTTAGTGTGGCTCAGTAGTAGAGCTCTTGTCTAGCATTGCATGAAGCCCTGGTTTAATCCCCAATGCCAAAAACAACAACAACTAAAGAGCTAGGTTTGGTGGCACACATTTGGAATCCCAGCACTCTGGGAAAAACATTCGAGCCCAACCTAGGTAATTTAACAACTAAGTAGATCTGTCTCAAAAAAAAAAAAAAAAAGTAAAAGGGGTGAATATGTGATATTGATATTTATCTATCTATATGTCTGAATACCCCATCATGGATGTACTTACTATGTATCACAAAAGTTACTTTAAAAATTTAAGTAACCTTTTCATGGTGATGCTTACCTGTAATGCCATCTACTTGACAGGCAGAAGCAGGAGAATCCCAAGTTCAAGGCCAGCTTGGGTAACTTAGTGAGACTGTCTCAAAAAAAAAAAAAAAAAAATGAAAAGGGTAGTGGACCTACTCAGTGCAAGGCTATGAGTTCAATTCTCCAGTACAGTTATAAAAAAAAAATGAGACAAGTCTGTTTGCATTTCATTTTTCTGTTACATGTACTTTCACATTACATTTCACCTAATGAGAACTAATATTTCAAAACACTGTGTTATACATGGTCATGATGTACAATTTTCATGAAAACACTTGAAAATACCTAATTTAGAGTTATACAGATTACCTTTTCCATTTAATTGAAAGATTATAAAAGTTATAAAAATATGTGTTGTAATTCTTGGCCCTCAAAGAGATGCATGGTTATGCAGGCCAGTGTCCTTTTGAGAATTTTTTGCTTTTCCTTATTCATTAATTGCTATCTTTTCTAATAACTAAGAATGAGTTAAGTAATTCGTTACTTAAATTCTCGTTTTTGTAATCTACCTTTCTTAGAATTCAGGATGGATTTATCATTTTTCGGTGGTGGAAAATGTATAACCCAAAGCAGAAACAACATGGTAAGTTTCCATTTTTTCATGTGTTTAATTAAATCAGAACTTTCATTTATGGATATTTAAATGTTCCACATCTTATAGATACTTTAAAAACTGTGATATTTACAGAACTCTGGTCTTACCTATGCTTAGTTGAAAATCTTTCAGCTTCCCTGTTGTTTGATATAGTTCAGTTACTTTAGCCTGCTATTCATTCAGGGTTATCCTCAGGGTGATTTCTAGCCTTTTCTGTCATCTCCCTGTGTTGTAGTTGAAGTGGGCTGTTTAGAATGCTCATCTTTCTAAGCCACTTGTTTCTGTAGCTTTTATGGTTTTATTTATACTTCTGTCTGACACTGTTACTAATTCTCACTGATCGAGTTGTGGTAAGCATGAGAAGAAAAGAGGCAGCACTGGCCCCAGACTGCCTCCTGGGTTTGCTTTTTATTATCAGAGCCTTGTCATCTGAGGTTATTCCCTAATCTTCTTTTGTGCTACTGCCCCGCCTCTAACTGCCCTACTCTATGTTAACTGTACCAGTGGCTTCAAGGACAGTAAGTGGATGCTGTGTCTATTTTCCAGAATATTGCTTCTCAAACTTTTCGTCTCAGGAACCCTTTATATTTATCTAAGTAACTGAAGACTCCAAAGAGCTTTTATGTGTAGGGGTTCTATCTGTTTATATTTACTGCATTAGAAATTAAGCCTCATAATTTTTTTCATTAAGAATACTGATAAACTGTTACATATTACAAATGTAGTTTATGACAAATAAGTCATCTAAAGCAAAAGAACATAATGAGATGAATAGCTTTGTTTTATAGTTTGAAAATCTCTATTTTTTTTGCTTAATAGATGACTAAAGTTTTACTGATGCTTTTGTAAATCTGATGAAGTACCATATCCTATCACATTTGAAAAATCTACACTATCCGCTTATGGGAGAATTACTGTGAGAAATTGAAATACCTTAATATGATAATACCATGTATACAGTTTTTACCTGGTCTTGGGGCTTCCCCAAAGATCTCCAGATTATGTTTTGACAACTATTTTGTAGATTGTTGGTAGGATCTGAAAGTATAGGGGTCAGAAGAGGATGGACCCTTACATCTTTTTTTTCACTAGAAGGATTATCTGTGTTTCTGTTACTCCATGTCGAGATCCTGAGTACATTTTTTTGTTGTTTGTCTTGGGGGGCAAAGGATTTAGGGCCTCTTGTGTGCTAAACAGGTGCTCTAATAACTGAGCTATTCCCTAGCTCCCATGTCAGGATTCTGAAATGATGAGTAGGTTCTTTATATAACTTTGAAGCTTTCCAATTAGTGTTATTTTGATATTTTCTTGAGCTTGCGCGTGTGTGTGTGTTTATTTATGTGTGCTCACATAGGCATCTTACCATTATTTATAACTATTCCTACAAGAAAATAGATTTAAACTTTGAAAAGTTTCTAAACTTACCTGAGTCAGCCTAAGTTACTTTAGAGTTTACTATGTTAGTTTTATTCTTTATTCTTTTTTTTCTTATTTCCTTGCCCCTGTAGTCCTCATTTCATCCCCTCATATATGATGTACTTTCCCTTGGTGAAGCTGGCATGAGTGGGTCACTATTTGACATGTGTAGAGTTAATGGAATCAGAATGATTAGAAATTAGAATAATGGGCACACTTCATGTCTGGAAAAGCCATTTTAATAGAGTCTGTTAGATAAATTTGAACAGAGATAGTTTTATTATATGATAAAGTTAATGGGCCTTTGAAATGGTCTTTCATCTGTTATGTAGAATGACTATGTGTTGTTAATCCTTTCAAGTACGTCATTTTAGAGCATCAATTTTTTTTGTTTTAATGTGTTTATTACAACAGATACAATTCACATCTGACTAGCTTTGTTTCCTCTTTCCCCTCCCACAACCGTGTTCATTGGGCCATTTCCTTATAATTGAGCAATTGGTGTACTTTCAGCACACATGCTCAGCAGTACTTTTAAATCCATTCTTACAGGGTGCAAATGGATTTTCAAAAATTTATACAAACAGGTGGGTTATGCTCAATCACTGAAATTTTAAGCTACTGAACACAGGAATGAAAAGGTTATAGAAAAGTGCCATAGCAACAGTGCCTTAAGAAAGTAGTAAAAGAGGAGTCTTAAAAAATGGGTAAAGTCAGATCAAGGATTTAAGATGGAAATGGAACACATGGGAAATAAAAAACATTTCTCTGCAAAACAAATGGAGAAGTACTGCTCTTAGAATGTCAGTTGTTCAGCCATCAATAATTTCTCTTCACAATGATGGACAAAACACTGTTCTTTACATAGGTCAATATGTTAATGTATTGGGAATCTTTTAAGTTTTGTCTTGTCATAAATATGAATAAATCCTAAATTTTGAGTCATTCTCTACATTATTATCTGTGTTAAATTCTGAGGAGAAAATATTCTTGATAGCTTTTTGTATTTTATTTGGCTGTGAGCTGTAAAGGTAGCATTGAAGTAAATACACTTCACAAAATTTACTGCATAGAACGAGTAAAACTCATTCCTTAGAATCAAGTCCTTTTGAGTCCATTCCCACTTTTGACACCTTAATTTAGCTTTGAGCAGGCCTAATATTTCTTCCTCTGAATTAGTTTATAAAGTCTTTGTGGTGTACTCTTTAGAGGTAGATTTACTTTTGGAGTGTACTTCCTGCTACATGTCAGGCTTCTGTTAATTTTGCAGACTGTCCACTAGATGATTGACTGTTTTGGCTCAGTCATTTTTCATGTTTCATTAGCATAAGCTGTGTTAACAAGATTACAGTAAAGTTTAAACTAAATCTTTTTTATTTATATGAAGTATGGTTGAAAAATAAAGTGTATGTTTAAATAAAAAATTACAATAAAAGACACATTGCCTTTAACCTCTCTCCAGATACTCTCCTTTTCTTCAAATACACTTATTGCATTGTTCTTGCCACTTACTGAAGCAGTTCTGGAAGGTTTTTTTCTTTGAGAGTCTTTGGTTATATTGTCATTGTGGCTACCTTGATGTCCTGAATCAATTGAAAACATTTCCCTTTCATGGTCGTTTTGACTCTGGGGAAGATTCAGAAATTGCATGGTACCAAAGCTGGTGAATTAAGTGGATAAGGGCGTATGTGGTGTTTTTACAAGCCTGTCTTTCTGTTGGATGATACTCAGCCTCAACAGTCACTGAAGAAACTCACAAGTCTGGAACAGAATTTAAAATAAAAGTACATAAAGGAATGAATAGGCTGCAAATAAACTTTTAACAAAAACTGGACAATAATAGTATATTATATAATTATTATATGTAACATAATGTAATAGTGGACTACATTCACCACCGTGACCTTATAGTCTAGATATTATTTCTTGCTGATTAAGGGCATGTCCATGTTCTTTGATAATTAATTAAGCAGTTGTCTTAGTGACTTTTCTCTCACTGAGACAAAATACCTAACACCTAAAGTTAAAGGGGGCAAGGTGTATTTAGCCTGTACTTTGTAGAGGTTTTAGTCTATAATCAACTTGTTCCGAGGGAGGTGCCTTCACAGAGAGTAGTTCATGGCGGGCAAAAGCAACAAGGAAGAGAGCAGGGACAAACTTCTTTCCTCCCTTAAATTGTATGCAGGCTACCTGCCCTAGTGTGAGTGTAGCACTCATATCCTTAATTACAGTACTGGACCATGAATCAGTCACAAACTCTAGATCCAACCATCTCTCAAAAGCCTTTCTCCCTTGACAGCATGAGGCTTTGGGGGGACATCTACACACAAAGCACAACAGCAGTACTAATAGATGTTGACATTTCTTGGTGAAAAATGTATTAGAAGTCTGGGTGGGGCATGTGCCTGAATATAATAGCTAGCCACATAGCCTTCCAAGGAGATGAACAAGAGCTGTGGGTGGGCAGGGCAAAGACTTTCATTAAGAAGTTTAACAGTTGCTGTATTACAAAAAAAAAAAAAAATTGATGATCAAGTCCCAAAGTACATGCCATATGGCTTCATTGGGATAATTTTAGCCAGGAATGCATTCATATTTGCTAGTTGTTCATATAGGCTTAAAAACAAACAAACAAACAAAAAACAACATATCTGAATTGTTTACCATAAAATTTACTGCAACATTTTTCCTAGGTTTAAGAAGCTGTTGATCAGCTATAAATAACTATTGGGTAAAGGTTAGGAAACTCTCAAAACTCTTTATTTTTATAATAGTTGATTGTGAGCCATTCTTTTGGAAAATAAATAGCAAGACATGTTGCCTCTTAACATGAGATAATATAGTGCTTAAATCTGAATAGTCATGCACCTTTCTTATCCAGAAGGAATTCTTCGAGTAAGAAGTAAAAGGATGATGGTAAAGTTTGTTATTTTATGAGAAATTTCAGCTTTATATGATCTAGTACTTTTAAAATTTGTTACATCTGAATCTTTTTAAATGATAACCACTCAACAGTTTTTAAAAGGTCAGTAGATTGTTTTGTCTTTAGTAAGTATTGATTCAAAGTATTATGAAGCCTTGGCAGCACTTTTGCACACTTGCTTTTTTAAAATTACAAATAACATATTTCCCAATTATATAATTAAAGAACGGTCTTTTTCTTTGTTTCTCTTTGGAAAATGTGATCTGAGTGAGTAGTTTAGGTAGGAGACTGAGTGATTCTATAACATTTATATTTTCTTTATAAATTTAACTTCTAAGTCATGATTTTTTATGTCTACAGCTTTTGTCTATTTGGTATTTTATTAAGATTTTTTGGGGGGCCTTAGTACATGAATGCTACCATCTTTGCTAGAAAGGAATGTGGGAAAATTTATGCTCTAATCAAGGGTAGAGTAATATCCTTGTAGAGATATTAATTAGAGACTTAACTAGAGAACCAGTTAAGTGTAATTTCTTAACTTATACAGAAAGTTTTCACTTTGACACCCAGTGTCATTAGAATGAATGAAGCCTAGAAACTGTTTTCAAAATTCCCTGGAGAAGGAAATGTCAGTGAGAAATCTAGTGCCACAAGAATTTAATGATCTTCAAGAAGATATAAAAATCCTGAACAACCCAGTATCAATTAATGAGATTGAAAATGTGAGTAAAAACTTACTGACAAAGAAAAGCCCAGGCCCTGAGGATTCACAGCAGAATTGTACAAGAAATTCAGAAAAGATTTAATACCAATACTCCTCAAATTCTTCAATGAAATTCAAAAGGAAGCAATTCTCCTTAGCTTATTTCTGGAGGCAAGTATTATACTGATACCAAAACCAGAGAAAGGCCCAACCAAGAAAGAGAAACACAGACCAACCTCCCTAATGAATATACATGCAAAGATACTCAATAAAATACTAGCAAATAGAATGCAGCAAAGCATCAAGAAAGTCATACACCATGACCAAATGGGATTTTTCTGGAATACAGGGATGGTTCAATATTCACAAATCTATAATTGTTATACACCATATCAATAGACCCAAAGACAAAAACCACATGATCATCTCAATAGATGCAGAAAAGCTTTTGACAAAGTCCAACATGCATTCATGATAAAAACTATACAGAAAATAGGAGTAGATGGTCTTTATTTCAACCTCATCAAAACCATTTATGACAATCTAATAGCCAACATCATACTAAATGCACAAAAACTGAAAGGTTTTACTTTAAAACTGGGAACAAGACAAGGATGTCCGCTGTCCCACTCTTGTTTAACATAGTTCTGGAAGCACTAGCCACAGCAATTAGACGAGAGAGAGAAATAAAAGGAATAAGAATAGGAAAGGAAGAAGTAAAACTATCACTATTTGCAGATGACATGATACTTTACATGGAAGACCCCAAAAACTCCACAAGAAGACTCCTTGAATTAATCTACAAATTCAGCAGTGTAGCTGGATACAAAGTCAACACCCAAAAATCAATAGCATTCTGATACACAAACAACAAACAGACTGAGAGAGAAATTAAGAAAACCATACCTTTCACAATAGCATCCAAGAAATTGAAATATTTAGGAATCAATCTAACAAAAGAAGTAAAGGATCTATTCAATGAAAACTACAGTACTCTGAAAAAAGAGATCAAAGAGGATTTCAATAAATGGAAAAATAGCCCTTACTCATGGATAGGAAGAACCAACATTG
>NW_004955428.1:18353629-18391685 GCF_000276665.1 Chinchilla lanigera | reverse complement strand
TTGCTCTACAGAAAGGAACAGTTAGTGATTACTTGTTTGATCAATCTTGTATGTCTATTTGTTTTCCTGAGAAACTACTTTGAAGATATCAATAAGTAACAGAACAGCCATGGTTCATTTCCTTAACTTTGTCTGTAGCTGTTTTGTTTGTATTGTTTTTATTCTATTTTGTAAATGGATGTCTGTGTGTTAATATGTTTTCCTTTTATTTTTTAAATAAAAAAAAAAAGAATTTAATGATCTTGAGTCCTGCATTTCATCTTTGATGATTGATCAGTTTGTCATACAGTATTACAAAACAAGTGGCATCTTTGGATAAGTTTCTATTTTTAAAAACCAATGACATTAATTTTTGCTTTGAAATAGTCATTGCATACATTAATGTAATTGATAAGTAATTTTATAGTTGAGTCAGTATGTAGAAACTTGGGTTTCACTTTACTTTTCTGTAGTTGGGTAATCTTAGGCTCCCAATTGTTAGGGTTGTGAGGATTAAAAGTGATGCTTTGAATAAAATGCCAGGAATAGTGTGTGAGACATTGTATGAGAGATGTGTTGCTTCATTAGTATTATAAATGTGTTACAATTGGAATTGGAAGGTTATTTAAAAAGTGTGATTCAAGAGTGTGGATCACCCATAATATCATTCAGGGATTGGTTTTAGGACAACTCTCGTCCTCCTGTAGGTACCAAAATCTGAGGATGCATATATAAAGTGGCATAGTATTTGATTATAAGCTATAGACATCCTTTCATATACTTTACTTAAATCTTGTCTTCATTTTTAGGATACCTACCACAGTGTAAATGTTGCTTAAATATTTGTTACACTGTTCAGGGAATCATTATATGGAAAAAAGTCTCTCTATGTTCAGTACACATGCATGTTTTTCCACATATTTTCTTCAATCTGTTATTGGTTAAATCCCCAGATGTGGAATCCTCATGGAAACAGAGGGTTAACTGTACCTCCTTTATTTGACCCCCCAAAATTTTATCTGCAAGGAGAAAGGGACTAGTTTTGTTTCATTTTTTTTTGGGGGGGGGTGTACTGGGACTCAAACTCAGCACCTCATGCTTGCCAGGCAGGCATTGTGCCACTGAGCTTATCCTTGGCCCAGAAAATAGTACTTTTTTTGGTAATGTACAACAAGGGTGCAGATAGAGGAGGGCATTCTCATTTTATAGTTAAGAAAAATAAGGCTCAGAGTGATTAAAATTACTGGTTTTAAGTCATGACATGACTAAATGATATTGCAAAGATATGGTCCTATTTCTCCATTTCCTGGAGAATCTCATGCAGGGATTGCTAACTTAATTTTATTTGAAGGAGGTGTCTATGTGTATGTGTATAGGTATGTGCTTGTGTGTGTATCTGTATGTGGGAAATACACGTTTTTGAAAGAGGTGCCTATCTGTTTGGAGGGATATTTGTCTGTCTGAGACAGGATGTGTGCCCTGTTGGAGATAGCCCCTGTTTATTTGGTATCCTGTCTGTGTGGGGCATACTTTTGCATGTAGGCTTTGTGTATATTCATCTCTGTGAGTATGACACTCTGACTGTGCTGGTAGTTGTTTGTATATGCATGTATGACTGAGATTGTGCATGGGTGTGCTTGTCTTTGTGAACACTTCTGAATCTGCACATAAGTGTGCCTATGTGCATATGCCCATTTCTGTGTGTGCTTGTATGCCTTTGTCTATGTGTACTTTTTCCCACTTTCTGTGTGCTTTTTGGCAACCTCTATATCTGTGTGTATGTGTTAGGGGCATGGGGTTTGAAAGAATGTTGCCAAATCAAATACTCCTGGAGATGGCAGAAAATGGGAAAAATACTGACAGAAAAGATTTTGAGCAGAGACCCTGAAAACTACATGTACTATGTAAGCCTGGAGATTAACCACGCTTGGGTATCCAGTTGGCTGTTTAACCATATAGCTCTTTGGCTGAAATATTAATGTTGGTGAAAAAGAAACAGTAGAACAAATTAAAATGACAAGATGTCAAATAGTACATGTTTCTTTTTTAAAATGGGAGACTAAGAGATGCTTTTTTTAGTACTTAAAAGCTTATTATTCATTTACTGCTTTTTTGACTTGAGTTTTAGAGGGAAAAGAGTGATCTCTAGAGCACTCAAAATATCTTAGTGCAGCCTGAATTTTGTTCAATCTTATTTAAAATTCACAAGGCTATTTATTACTTTTATTTAACAATTTAACCAGTATTCATTGAGCATTTCCTGTGTACCAGGAACTTTATTATGCACCAGGGATATAGTTGTGCAAAAATATGATAGGAAAAAAATCTTGTGTAGTGGAGCTTACATTCTAGCAGGAGAGATGACAGTAAATAATGAATAATTTTTTTAAGCCAGCAAAATATGGTAAGGAATGTTGAAAGGATCTTATATTGTTTTAGTATTAGGTGCTTAATGTTTATCATCGTTTTCAAAATACATTTAGAAGTTCATAATTTATCTTTGTATCTTATTGTCCTTGGTAAATTAATGTAGCTATATACTTGGTAAATTAATGTATCTATATATAGAAATATAATATTTCTATTATATTTAAAAGAACAAAGCTTATGCTTGTCCAGCAAGTTAAAGGTGACACTGAGACTAACCTTGTTTTCATTTTATACAATCACCATTTGTTTATGCATAACCGCTAATCCAATTAGGGGCAAATCTAGGCTCTTAATTTTCCCATTGTTGCTGACCCATCAGCCTTTATAGGAGATTCGTAATGATCATGATATTGTATTCAGGGATCATTAGTAAACTGTTCTGTAAATAAATTTGAAAACAAAAGACTGACAGGAGTTCTGAGGAAAATTTCAATTATTTATGAGCCTGAAGAATTATATACTGATACCTACTTGTATAGATCTGTTTGGGAATAGAAAAATGTTCTTCTTGCTTTTATTATGCCTCCATATATTGGGTTTTCAAACATGCTAATATCTAGTTGTAGATCTTTCTTTTACTTAGCAATATGACTCATAGGAAGATGCTCTGTTAATTCTGTCATACAAATATGCTCTCATATGTACTAAGCCTTGTTCTAGGCACCAGTAAACCAACAGTGAATAAAATAAGTCCCCTCCCTTACAGAGCTTTTGCTTCATTCAGGTAGGGAGGACTCAAATAGTAAACAAATACATATAGCGTTAGGGAGTGCAGGAGGAAGACAGAGGACTGAAGAAAATGAAAGTAGAGACAGTGGAATAGGTATTGCTGGCTTTACAGGAGAGTATTCTTCTACAAAGGGAAGTCAGGAAAGGCTTCACTGGTAGAGGATAAAGAGGAATATGCAACAAGTAAGAGAATGAACAATTATGATTATCTGGGGGAGAACTTTTTGTTTCTCTTCTTTTCCTTTACCAACACCAGCAAGACAGTTTACTTGGTTTTTTTTTTTTTGGTTTTTCTCCGGTACCGGGAACCGAACTCACGACCTTGCGCTTGCCAGGCAGGCGCTTTTGCCGCTGAGCTAACTCCCCAGCCCCAAGACAGTTTACTTGGAATTGGGCGGAAGACAAAAGATTAGTAGGAGTTGGGAGTGCATACTCTGTAGAGCTTTGTAGATCATTTGAAAGGCCTAGGTGTTACTCTAGTACGCTGGGAAGTCACTGGAAAATTAGAGAACATAGAGGATGAAATGATTATAGGTTTTTAAAAGATCTGCCCAATAGATTAAGCACATGCAGGAGAGGAAGCAGAGCAGAAGCAGGGACACTGTTGTGACAAAATAGGTAAAAGATGATAGCGACTTGGATGGACCATGGTGGTAAAAAGCTGTTGGATTCTTATTATAGGTTCAATGAAAAGCTGATGGGATTGTAAGATAATCTCTAGAAAAAATAGGCTTGGTATTGATAAGATTGCAAATACTGTGGAGTAGGTTTGAGTGTGAAAAGATGCTGTTTGGTTGGATATGTGATGTGCAAGAAATGTTCAAAATAAAATTGAACAGGTTGAACACACTGCTGCTTATTTGACTCTGGCAGCTGTGGATGATTAGTGAGGAAAGATGTAAACTGAACGGGTGGTAGAATTTGTTTACTTGTTTTAAAAAAATAATAATTATTTTCAAGTATTGGATAACTTCAAACATTATTAAAAATTCCTGGATCAATATTAAAAAGGAAATGTCTCAGAAAAAGTGTCTGCTTTTACATTGAACAACAACATACTGATAACTGTATTGTTGACTTGTGACATACCACTTTATTTTCTCAGTAGAAACAAGTGTCTCATCCATCACTATATAGATGGCTTTATTAAGTACTACATGTTGAACATCCCTAATCAGAAAGTCTAAAGTCTGAAATGCTCCAAAATCCAAAGCTTTGAGAACTGACATGCCTGTACAAGTGGAAAATTTCATGCTTGAACTAGTGTGATTGGTCTTGTGAAAATACGGGTGCATAAAAGTATTGCATAAATTATTTTTGGGCTAGGTGTATAAGATGTATATATTTAAGTAAATTTTGTTTTTGGATTTGGATCCCATCCCCAAGATATATCTCATGTATATACACATTCCAAAATCTGAAAAAAGTAGCCAAAATAATCCAAAACACTCTTGGTCCTAGGCATTTTGGTAATGGATATTTATGTGTTGCTATTTTATACCAAATGTAATTATATCTTTTCTTTGAGAGGATTATTGTTTGAAGTCTGCAGTGCATAAAGTATTTTAAAATACTTTTTTTTAAGTGTTTATGAAATATCCTAGTTTCTATCATGCAAAAATTTAAATACTAATGTAATATTTAAATATGTGTCGAACATTTTTTGTGTATATTTTGGTACAAAATGATGGCTATATTAGTATGAAGTTTTACTATGACTCTGTAAATGACATTTCATGTCAGCATGAAATCATAATCAGAATCTAAAACCTCAGTTTGTTTTATAAATACTAAATATCACAACAACCAGCTTTTAAAATTTGTTTTGTCATTGTTATGTTTATTTTAATATATATCTTCATGTAATAGAATCCTGTTTTAAAATAAGTCATTTGAATTATTTTAACTCAGTTTCGACTAAACATTTTTACCAAAATTTAAAAGAATTGACTCATATCTTTTTGTGTAATTGATAACTTTAGATCCAAAGGCAGAAACCAGGTTATATATCACCGTTAATGACTTTGAGTTTCATGTCTACAATCGTTCGGATCTTTACGGACGCCTGCAAGAGTTGTTTGGTTTGGAGCCAACAATAATTCCACCCAAGAAAGATGATGATAAAACCCATGAAAATGGAAGAGCAAGGACCAAAATTGAAAGGTTCAGTGTCTCACTTGCATTTTATTAATCTCTGTCATTTAAACACTTGCTTTTATCAGAATATCATTGTTACTACTCACCTAAACAATCTTAATTTTTCTTTGTAAATTAAAACTTTTAGTTTTACAAATAATTATGTAACTTATAAAAATTAAAATAATATAAAATTATTTAATGAAAGAGAAGTTCTACTTCTCTACTCACTAGTCCTGTTTCCCTCTACATTAATAACTACTTTTATTAGTTTAATTTTTATCTTGAGTACATGTATATAACTATATACACATAAGGTATATATGCAGATTT
This sequence comes from Chinchilla lanigera, assembly GCF_000276665.1. NCBI lineage: Eukaryota > Metazoa > Chordata > Mammalia > Rodentia > Chinchillidae > Chinchilla > Chinchilla lanigera. Next base: position 18,386,078 of record NW_004955428.1, on the reverse strand, counting down.
TTTTTCCCCGAAGGTCACATATTGCCTTACTTGGTATGTATTGTTCTGTAATTTACTTTTTATGTAGCAGTATAGCTTTAAGATCTTCATATATTTCTATAAGTAAGGCTATCTTAGTTTTGAAATATGTTGTAGTCAGGCATGATGGCATGTGCCTATAATCCCAGCTCCTTGGGAGGATGAAATAGGAAGATCATGTGTTTGAGGCCAGCCTGGGGAACACACTGAGATCCTGTCTTATTTATTTTTGTGATAGCCTGTCTTAAAAACAGTTCTATAATAGGGCTAGCAGACTTGGATTTACAGATCAAATAGAACCCACTGACTGATTTGTAAGTAAAATGTTATTGGACCATAGCCCCACCCATTTTTTGTTTTGTTTTGTTTTAGTACCTGTTTGCAATACATTTAAATACATTCATCAAGGGGCTGGGGATTTAGCTCAGCGGCAAAGCGCCTGCCTGGCAAGCGCAAGGTCGTGAGTTCGGTTCCTGGTACCGGAGAAAAACCAAAAAAAAAAAAAAACAAAAAAACATTCATCAAAGGGTGTTAGTAGATATACATATCACATCTTAATACTTTTGCTTACATATTGTTTATGGCATTTTGTGGTTTAGTGGCAGAGAGGAGTTGTGACAGAGACCATGTAGTCCACTGAGCTTAATTGTTTGCTGAGTCTTTACAGAAAATGTTTGCTGATCTCTTATGTAGAATAAATAAAAAAAAAAAAAGCTGAAGAACCTTGATAGAGATACAGGCCTAGTAGGAAAAGTATTTGACCCCTGAGGAGGTGAGAAAAGACTATAGAGAGAAGTATACTTGACCCTTAATATATGAGGGTTTTGCATCCATAGATTGTCAGCTGCAAATAAAAAAGGTGCATAAAAAACAAAGTGTATCTGCATTGAACATATACACTTTTTTTCTTGTCATTCCCTAAACAAAAAGAATGAAATGAAATAAGCCAGGCATTGAAAGACAAGTACCACTTGATCTCACTTATATATAGGATCTGAAAAAGTTGGATTCATAGATGTAGAGAGTGTATTAATAGTAACAAGGGCTCAAGAATGGGGCGAAGTTGTGGATATGGTCAGAGGATACAAACTTTCAGTTAGGAGAAATGAGTTCAAGAGATCCATTGTACAACTGGTATCTATAGTTAATAGCAATTAAAATTTGCTGAGTGTAGATTTTTAAGTGTTCTCACCATATAAAAAGGGTAAGTGTGTGACACATTGTATATGTTAACTTTAGTCATTCCACAAAGAAAAGAAAAGGAGGGAAAGGGGAGGAAAGTACATGAAAAAAAAAAAAAAATCCAGTTTTGTAACTCAAATGGTGATCACACTCAGCCAGGGAACCTTGGCAGAAGAGTAGGGGGAAGGGTGAGGTGTATCTTACTGGCAGTAGCTTTACAGGTGTGACTTACGAGTCATCTAGTTATTAAAGAAATATGCCTAAAGTTTTTATCTGAAATTTTTAGTAAGTTGCTATGAAATTTTTGTTTCTTAAAGTTTGTATACTGTATCTATAACCAGTTGTCTTACTCTTGGTCTACCTTTTAAATTTTACTGCTTGGAAATTAATTTGGCTGAAGATTATGGGGAAGAGAAGGAAAAGGAGTTGCTGAATTGCTTTTAGAAGTGCTTGAAATAACAGAAGAAATCAAAATGACTTATACCTTGATCATTTGTTGATTCAGTGATAGCTTTTGTTGTCTTGTAAAATGAATGGTTACGTCTTAGGCATCATAGTACATGTAATGACAATATATTATACAAAACTACAAACTACTTTGTAGTTTTGTCTTTCAGACTTATTATTGTAAAAACCATAGTTTTGTGTTATGGTTAAAAATATAAAAGCTGATAGTGAAAACATGCTTTTTATGTTATTATTTTCTTTTTATGTTATTTTCTTATGTGATCATTGTTTTGTTTACTGAAATAGTCATTAGAAACTGTACAGCTGGTATTAGTAATGCATATTGTGAGGAAGTTACCTGTATCTCAGGTATTAAGTCTTTTTTATGTCTGTTCTGTTGTCAGAGTTAAAGTAAAAACAGAATCTCAAGACCCCACATCTTCATGGAGATCACTTATTCCAGTCATAAAAGTCAATGTGAGCACAGTAAGTAAATTTTGTTATAATTAATGTTCGATAGGTTACAACATAAAACTTTTATTTTGCAAATATAAGTTTCATGGAAGAAAAAGTAATTTTATAGAACTTTAAAATTACTATTTCTGTAAAGTATGATGCTATTATTTTAATACCAGTATTCTATTAGGGCAAGTTTTTTCAACCATAAATTTGATTTATACAGAAATGTTTAAATTGCTTTAAACTTAAGTTTAAATTTCTGTAAATACTGGTATAAATTGATCCGTAGGATAATTTAAATAGCACATAGTGTAAGTGGAATTATGTTGTTTTTGAAAATGTTTGCTCTTAGGTCAGCTGGGGACAAAACTATGACCAGAATAGCATGGTTTAATATCTATTTTATCAATTTTTTAAAGGGACGTTTGGCTTTTGGAAATCATTACCAACCTCAAACTTTGTGCATCAACTTTGATGATGCTTTCTTAACTTACACTACAAAACCACCGTCAAGTCATCTTGACCAATTCATGCATATTGTGAAAGGAAAACTTGAAAATGTTCGAGTCATGCTTGTTCCTAGTCCAAGATATGTTGGTCTTCAAAATGATGAGTAAGAAAAACTTATAAAAATATACTTTCTTTTTAGCTACTATAGACACCAATTTAGAGCTCTTGGCATCCTTTTAATTTGTTACAGTTGTGCAATAATTAGGTCTATTTCTCAATCTGTTAAAGCAGTTAACAGTCTAGTCTTGACTAAAAGTATAAATGAATGTGGTAGTTTATTCAGTAATAATCTGTATTTTAAAATACATTTCTCTGTGATTTTAACTATAATTTTTGTACCTGTTTTTCCTTGTCACCATACTTGGGAAACAATTTGGGCAATTAATTCCTGAGATTTATATATTAGGAAATACATATTACAGGTAGAATTTTTTTCTAAGAGGTATAGTTGGTAAATTGATGAGATTTTTTACCACATGAATACCATTTTGTGTTACTATAACTTGAAAACTGAATCAAAATTTCTTATGGGAAATTGTTGACATTAGCATAGCAGAGTTTTGAGACCCATTTGATATTTAAGTTGCAAACTGGTTTCTGCCCAGCTTTCCAGATTTTTTGTTTGCCTTCAATATAGTTATTACTTGTATTTAGAAGTCATGTCATATACATGATACGTACTAACCTCACCTCAGTGTGCTAAGATGTTTACACAGGGGTGTACTAGGACTCCAAGGAAGCAGAAGATTCATAATTCCTATCTTATTCCATGTTGTACCTTTATAGGGTAATGGATTCCCATAATCTTTCTTTTTTTTTCTCTTTTCTCTGTTTGTTCTTTTGTTTTTCTTTTGTGGAGAGGTACTGAATTTGTGTAGTAAATATGGAGTTTCTATTATAATGCCTGAGCTTTTATCTTTGTGTATAAATAATATAATATCTTACGAAGTTATGAGAAGCATAATTACTGCATTTTAGTTCTAACTCTTTGCTGGCTTGCTGTTAGATTTTTTCATTACTGGCTAGGCTGTGGATATACCAGGTCATAGACTTGGTGGTTAAACATTTTCAGGAATGTAGGGTATCCACATAATTTTATATTTGTGGGAAAAGTTATAATATTGAATCAATCTGGAATTTTTGAAAAGGACTAGAAAGCAAAATGTAAAAGTATTTTGCTGTAATTTGCTGTAGTAGAGATTTAAAATTATGTTATTCATTCTTTAGAAGTGTAGAGATTTCGTTAAGCTCTCTGATATGACACATAAGTAAAAGAAAATTGTTGACTTTGTGTATGCTGTATTATGTAATGATCGAGAAGTTAATTTTTATATAAAAGAAGATATAATAAAGAGGAGTTGTTAAAGTAAAGATTAATAGTTTGTGGGAAACTGATGGTAGAGAAATGTTTATCCCAGAATTTGACTTTAAGGTATTTGATTTAAATTTATTTCCATTGATCAACTAAATATTCTTAGAAATTGGTTACATTATTAAATATAGATAAAAATGACAACTTTTTTCTTATTTAATGTTTTTGAATGATTATACTTTATGCTTCTGGATAAAATAATATTTAATTTCTTAGTGTTATTGATATAAAATGACTTAATTTTAATTTTGTTCTGGTGTAAATGCAAAATATGATCCTTCCAGTGATCATTGTTACATTGTATTTAAGCTTTGTTTTAAATTGATATATCTCATTCAAAACATAAGGTGAAAACTATGAAACAAATATTCTTTTCTTGAGCTAATTTACTAGTAAATTTTCAGTGCCATTTTACTACTTAGTATAATATAGAATAAAAGTGGGAAGTTTGTTAAGATGTCTGTTTGATCTTTTCTCCCATTTAAGATGTAAGTTTCAATGTCCTTTGTAGTTTTTTTCCTTACTGTTTTCACCTTTTATGACCATTAAAGTAAGTATATTTAGTTTGTCCTCATCTCTCCTTCTTTTAGACCACCGAGGCTAATGGGAGAGGGTTTTGTAGTCATGCAGTCAAATGATGTTGACATTTACTACTACATGGATGAACCAGGTATTGTGGTTTTGAAAGTGTATTTAACAGCTACACTTGTTTCTTCTTTGAAATGCTAGTTTTTAATAATATTCCAAACCTCTTACTTAGGATATAAATAAGCATCATAGATGGTAAATGTGACTGTGAGACTGTCTTCCTAAAAGATAGCTGTCATTTCTTAAAAGTTGAATATTACTTCAATACTTTAGGATAAAAGAGAACAAGTTGCAGTCTTTTCTTCAAGTAACATTTTCTCAGATATACTTCAAAAATTGAGGATGCAAATTACCACAAGTGAAAATCTTTGGGGAGTGTTGTGATAGTTAAGGTAGTTTCTTCTGTTTAGCTTAGGAAAAAAAATCAGTGTGTTAGATTTGAGGCTTAAAATTTAAATATCAAAATTTAGCTAGTTACAATGGTGGATACATAACTTCCATTTGATCAAGGTAGCTAAATATTAGATTTTTATGAGCTATTTTTATACTTCTGAACTTTTTATACTTTCCAGTGGGATTGTATCAAAACAAGCTAGGCTGCTGCTTGTCTTCTTAGCATACTCACAGTTGTACTGATGATGCAGAAGCATTGATGGGTAAGGCTCCTTGTGCTTTAGGGTCAAATAGTGGTTCCTAAATAAGCTCATAGTCATCATATTTTGCACTGCCACTCATTCAGAGTAAAATTACAAGTGTCAGTGTCTCTTAAAAGTTTCCTGAAGTACACCGAAAACACTTCTGCATAACAAAGTATTCTGTTGTCTTGAGGAAACACACTTCTGTGATGGAGTTTCAAGCTGCACTTTTTTTTGTGGAACATCAGTTTAACTCGAAAGAGTAATCATAGAGACAAAGTATAGTATTGAGCTTTCATATAAAAATTAGAATTTTGGAAAATTCGGAACTGTTTAACAGCATTATAATAACAGCTTTTTTGAACTACAAGTGGTATTAAATGTGATTTTTAAAAATGTTTAATTTGTCAACATTTGGGAAAAACTGCATAACTTGATGCACCACTGTGTTCCAGATTACTAATGCATGACGTTACAATGTCATATGGGTAAAAGATTAGTATGTGAGAGAGACCAGTAGATTTTAACATAAGAGAGAGTAAGAAGTTCAGTGACACAGTTTTAGATTTTCCACTGCAACTAATCTTTAAGAAAGTACCATTTGTTACATTTTGGTGTAGGATCAAAGGAGACTATCTTCAAGATATTAAAATAATCCTCCTTAGGCAAGGCCAGATTCTCTTCAGATCCTTAAACAGATTGAATGCAGAAGCAGCTATGAGAATATACCTGTTTTTTATTAAGCTAGGCATTAAGGAAATTTATTAAAATGATAATACCAATGCTTCTTGCTAAATTGTTTTTTAGAAAATGTAATTTCTTTTCATTAAAACCAAATGAAAACTTCATTTAGTTTTCATTAAAGTAATTTTCATATTTTGTATTTTTATTAAATTTCATTAAATTTTTCATTATGTTGACATGTGCAGTACTATTACAATTTGCTGAATTTTAATTCTGAAGCCAGGCATGGCCATTAATTTTAAACACAGTAGATTTTGCTATATATAGTCCCCAAAACTCTGGGATTTTTTTTTTTTTAAGGAAATTAACAATGCTTCTTGTATTACATATTGATATCTTCAAAGTGGTTTCTCATGAAAACAGAGACATGCAATATTGATCAATCAAGGACTCATTGACAGTTTCTTTCAACAAAGAAAGAAGACAGTAGGACAACTATGTTAACTATCCTGTATATACATACATACAAAATTTCTCCTCCTTTCCCTTCTCTTTTCCCACATCCCAGTTGCCCTTTAGCCTGAGTGTTTTCCTATCATTTCACAATGTCTGTCATACCTCCTAGTTTAAATTAACTCTTTCAGGTTTTACACTAATGAAACAATGTGGTGCTTGCACATATATGTCTGATTTATTTCACTCATGAGTATGGTCTCTAATTGTGACCATTTACCTATAAAAGCCTCGAGTGGGATTCTTAATAATTGTTAAAAGTATAAATATTTTTTAAGCCAAAAACAATTTAGAACTCCTGATGAAAGGAAACTTGTTAATGGTCATTCTAAGTAGCTGTCTTTATATTGTATAATCCTGAATATAGGACTTGTTCCAGAAGAAACAGAAGAAAATATTGAAGGAGAAATAAGCAGTGAAGACTGCAAATTACAAGACTTACCTCCATGCTGGGGACTGGATATAGTTTGTGGTAAAGGAACAGATTTTAATTATGGACCATGGGCCGATAGGCAGAGGTACTTGTGCAAATCATATTTCTAATAAGTCTTTCAAATGCATTATCTTAATACTACATGTTTATTGAATAAACTAACCTTGTATATTTTATAAACTACTTTATTGTGGCATATTACGTTTTCACTAGACATTTTGTTCCAAATAATTAACTTACAGAGACACCACAGAAATCACAGCAAGTTTGCTTTAAAGGAAAAGTATGCTTTAAAGGAAAAGTAAATTTATTAAAAAAAATGATGAATGAGTAACATTTATTGATTCCTTTGTCTTTTCTTATAATTAAACAGCAGTTTACTTATTGATCCTCTACTATATGACGGGAATTGTTGGGCCGATGAGGATTCAGAAATGAAAGACACATGCAGTTTAGTTTTAGTGGACTGGGGTTGCTATAGCAGCAGCACAGATGACAAAGCTTAAGCAACAGAATTTTTACTCACAATTCTGGAGGCCAGAAGAAGTCTGACATCAATCTGTTAACAAAGTTGGTTCCTTTTAAGGACTTTCTGGAAAAGATGTGCCCCAGGCCTCTCTCCACAGCTTATAGATGTCTGTTGTCTCGCTGTGTCTTCTCATGGTGTTCTTGTACACAAATCTGTGTCTCTTATAAGGACATTAGTGACTTCATTGTTACTTTATTATGCCTCTGAGGACCCTATCTCCAAATGTAGCTACATGCTGATGTGCATGTTAAAAATTAGGGGAGAGCAATATTATAGAAGGCTGTGGTAGAGGTAACATGGGAGTTGAGTTTTGGAAAGGGAATAACACTTCAGTAGGCAAAGCATGGGGTAAATAATGGAGGCAAAGGAAAAGTGTTGGAAATGCAAGGGAGGGGTTTTGCAAATGTGTGAGGACAGTAGAAAATTGTTCTTTAGGTTCTATAGGTAATTAAGAATTCTATAGTAATTAAATATGGATATTGGAGGTAAAGAAGAGGTTTTTTTTGTTTTTTTTTTTAATTTTTGAAATGTGGTCTTGTTATGGAATGCCCAGACTGGCCTCAAATTCCGTGGTTCAGGAGATCCTCCCCTCCTAATTAGCTAGAACTGTAATATTTTGGCACCATACCCAGCTGTCTGAAGAATTATTATTCATTCTATTAACATTCATTTTTATTTCTACGAGCATTTTTTTTTTTTTTTTAGCTGAAAAATTTTAAAGGTGGGGATATTTTATGTACCATTAATTATGAGGGAATATCTAAATTTTTATTTAAGTGGTCACTGTTTAAAGTTTAGTTTTTCTATTCATGAGCTAGGTTTCTTGAATAGAGAACTATAAATCAAGTGACTCACTGAAGTAGATACTTCTGGGTCATTGATAGATTAATGAAAGAAATGAAAGTGCTGATATTGACTCTTGATTTGCGAGTTCTTTTTATACTTCTGTATTCTCTGTCAAATGTTTCTTTACTAGGTGAACAAAGGATAGATTTGTAGAATGCTTTTAATTTTTCACAGTACACTTCAGTAGTCAAATTTGGACTTAGCTCTGTTTCACCAGATAACAGTATATCCATCAAATGCTCAAAGCTCATTGATTTCTGGACGTGTACAGGGTTGGAGAAAATATTCTAATTATCAAATGAGATAGCAATGATAATGTAAAGTTAGTATAGTGATTTTGATTCCTTCTCAGAGGAAATTTTGGATAACATGGCTTTATGCTTTCTACCTCCTTATATAGAGATTGTCTATGGAAGTTTTTCTTTCCACCTGATTATCAAGTTCTGAAAGTTTCTGAAATTGCACAGCCTGGAAGACCAAGACAAATTCTTGCTTTTGAACTGCGAATGAATATTATTGCAGATGCTACAATTGACTTGCTGTTTACTAAAAATAGGGTAATTATTGTAAAAAATAATAATAGAAAATGGTGCTTAAAATTTGAATATTATTTTCCAGAGTACATACTTCCTGATGATTAACCCTATACTTAGATTCATTTCCATGAGCTTCTTCTCACACCACCAGAAATTGGATATATCTTACTGCCATGCCATTATTAAATGTCAAATAATGAAAAGAAACGAATAATAATATTAGGCCATTATGCTGTATTCTTGTTTATTTTCTCTTTTATACCTGGCTAAACTGTTTCATGTAATTTTGGAAGAAATTTTGTTTTTTTGGAATTTGGTAGAAATTTTGTTTTTTTTGGAATAAAATAGAAATTTTGTTTTTTTGGAATTTGGTAGAAATTTTGTTTTTTTTGGAATAAAATGTCTCATACTATTGAAAATTGTACTTCTTCTGTGATAATAGCTAAAAAGGAAAGATGATGGGAATATAATAATGAATTGTTTATATGAATTAATTTATTTCTTTTGTTAGGAAACAAATGCAGTACATGTAAATGTAGGAGCTGGCTCATATTTAGAAATTAATATTCCAATGACAGTTGAAGAAAATGGTAAGTTGTAATCATTACTTTTTTATTTTAAATGACTAATGATTAATATATAAGTATTGTAGTTTGTTAGTCTTGTTAACATTAATAGATTTTTTTCTTTATGTTTCTTTCCTTAATGACGTTGGGGGTCAAATCCCAGGGCTCATGCATACTAGGTGGGTTTTAGTTCTCAGTTTTTTTATTTTCATTTTTATTTTTTTAAATTTAAATTTAGTTTTTAACCAATACATACAAACATAAAATTTTATACATCTGTGGAGTACCAACAATAAAGTAACAACAGTGAAGACAAAAACAAAACAACACAAAAACAATCAAAAAAAGATACAGGATTTCAAAACAAGATGATACAAATTAACAGTGATTGTCATATTACATATTGTTATCATCAGTGAAGTTGCTCAGATTACCAGATGTAAGAATGCAAGACTGATTAAACAATTAAAGACAATACAAGTAATAAAAAAAAATTAGAAATGATACAGAGCTTCATTAAACAAGATGGTAGGAATTTGAAAGAAACTGCTCAAATAGGAAAGAACAATTGGGATTAGGGAAAGGAGAAAAGAAAAAAAGAAGGGAAAAATATATACACATATGCACACATACAAGATAGCTAAGGTAATTGTATTAGTAATTTGTATTAGTTTATTGAAAGGAACAATTAATGTGTAATTGTTTGATCAATCTTTCATGCCTATATCTGGTTATCTGAGTAACCACTTTAAAGATAACAATATGTAATATAACAATCATTGTTAATTTCACCTTGTTTTGAAGTTCTGTACCATGTGATGCTTTGATACATGTATTCATTGTGTAATGTTCAAATGAGGGTAAACATGTCTATCTCCTCAAACATTTAATTTTGCCTTACAATAAAAGCATTCAAAATCCTTTCATCCAGCTTTTTGAAATATACAGCACATTATTATTGTCAGTAGCCACATTGCTTTGCAGTAGCACATCAGAACTTCTTATTCTTGTTTATGTATAACTCAGTAGTCATTTAGCTATCGCTCCCATGCCACTTTCTTTGGTAGCCTCTCCAACCTCTGGTAATGACCCATGCACTCTCAATTTCTGTTGGATCAATTTTTTTAGATTCCATATACTGGTAAATTATGTGGTACTTATCTTTTCTGCCTGGCTTATTTTGCTTAGCATAATGACATCCAGTTCCATCCATGCTGTCACAAATGGCAAGGTTTCATTCTTTTATGTGGATGAATAGTATTCTATAAGTACCACATTTTCTTTATTCATTCTCCAGTTGATGGACAGTTTAGTTGTTTCCATTTGTTAGGTATTGTGGATAGGGATGCTGTGAATATAGAGGTGCAGATGCCTCTTGAATATACTGATTTAATTTCATATATATATATTTATATTTATTTATTTCATAGTGGACTTGCTGAGTCATAGGTGGTAATTTTTAAGAACCTCCATACTATTTTCCATATGGCTGTACCAGTTTACATTCTTACAGCAGATGCGGGACCCTTTTGATGTTTTCATGTACCTATACTTATTAAGTTGTTGCATAACTGAATTATTTGAGCACAGAGACAACAATATCTTAATCAAGTTAGATCTTATAATTCTGTTCTTTTATTACAGCCCATACATCTGTTTTGTAGGATTGAGCATTATTTGCTTAATATATATTTTTCCTGTTCGGCTGTTGCATGGTGAGAACAGGTGTTGTGTCATTCATAGGGTCTCTGTTTTTCTAGTGCTGAACTCAGTTAACTGTCAGATAGATAGTAGTTTACTGATAGGCTTTACTTTAGATTATAATGTCAGTAGATTTTGTCACGATGTGAGCTGCATACTTTGAAAAGCATAACTTTGATAAAGGAAAACATTTCATACTCAAAATATTAAATAGTTTCTGCATACCTAGTTTTGTCTGAGGTAATACAGTATAAGTTCATTATGTGTTTGAAATTTGGACATTTAATGGTGTAAATTCTTTTTGTTAAATTTATTAAATTATTATATAGGCTTCTTCAGTTTGCCTTCTTATCCCATGCTCTTATTACATTCGTAATTGAAAATAGTTAAAATGAAATTGTTACTGCTTACTCATTTTCTTGAGTGTGAACAGAATAGCAACTTATCCATATTTTTTTAAAATCACTAACTGGCAGCATTATTATTCATAAATATAACAAATGTTATGTAATTTACTTCTTATTTTGGTGTCAGGACTATATATGAAGAAAATAGGCAGAGGGGTGTTTTTGGTACTAGTGTATGAAGAAACCAGACAGAGTGATAATTTCGGTGCTCATTTTTGAAGAAGCCAAAGAGATTCATTAAGTTCATTAGCTAACATAAAGTGATACTGTGTGCATTTGTTTGTTTAGAATTATCTAAACAATCAAAAGTGACTGAGAATGGAATAATGTATTCTTTCCTATAACTTTGTGGCTGTTTCGGTGAAGAACTAAATATTGTATTAGCTAGTTTGAAAAGAATAATCATACTGAGTCTTGAAGGAAATGCTTGAAGTATTCTGGGACTGGCTGATGCAGAGCAGACACCTGGCAAGAAGCATCTTTTTAAAAGGTCTTAATTGTAGCATGTAAAATCACAGAGGGCAAAGGTAGTTGGAGATTGCACAAAACTGCTAATGGCTCAATTAAGGAAGTGCTTCTACCTTTTTGGAACTGATAATCACAGGAAATAACATTTGTGTACTGGGGTAAACGGAGACCAGCTGAGGACTGAAACTGTCAATATTTTGAGTACAAGTTTGTGGCAGTTTCTACATTCTGAATAAGTAAAGGGTAAAGAAAGCCCAATTACATTCATGGGTATAAAGGTGAGGATTCTTATAAAATGATTGTGTGCAGGGAAAGTGAAGTGAGGGCCTAGAAAAGAACAATATATGATTCCAAACAAATAAATCTAACATGTTTTTCAGATTCAGGTGCTTGGAGAAATTAAAAACAAACAAAAGGCGAATAGAATGAATATGGAACTACCTGTATAATGATGAGTGTAGAATTAGTGTTCTTAGGAGGGGACATCATCAAAAAAGGAAATATAATAGTCTAACCTTTCTGTTTTTGTTAAGTATGGCTGCATGGTTGGGAAAGTGTCATTACATGAGGAATAGATATTGCTTAGAAACTTTATAGAAAGAGTAATCAAAAATGATGAAAATGTGTATTCTTGAAAAAAAAAATGAGAATTGTTTTAGCTGAAAGCTTTTTTTAGAGAGTACATATGTACTGTTTGGCTTCTATATTTGTGGGTTATGTATCCATGGATTCAATCACCTGAGAGTTGAAAAAATTTGAAAAAAATATGTCTGTATTGAAGGTGTTTAGACTTTTTTTCTCATCATTTCCTAAACAGTGTGGTATTTTTTGCTTTGTTTTGGTTTTGTTTTTCTTCTGGTACCAGGAATTAAACTCACGACCTTGCACTTGCCAGGCAGGTGCTGTGCCACTGAGCTAAATCCCCAGCCCCAACAGTGTGGTATAACAAATATTTACACAGCATTATTATATTAGATATTTTAATTAATCTAGAGGTAAAGAATGTAGGAGTATGTGTGTAGTTAATAGGGAAAATACTATTACTTGAGCATTTGCAAGTTTTGATATGGGGGTGTAGTCCTTGAATCTGTCCTTTGTGAGTACCAAGATATAACTGTAGTTTGGAAAGCAAAATCAGGACAGATATTCCATGGGATGGAATTTTCTTCCTTCAGAGCTGTCCAAAAATGAGAAAGATTCAGTTTATGTTTGCAGTGTCTCTGTCATTAAAATGTGTTTAAATAGTGACTGATCACCATTTTGCAGAGATTTTTTTGTTGGTGGTAGAAGTTGGTTCCCAAATTTTTAATTGCTTAGTTTTTTTCTAGTTGTTAAATTCTCTGTTTCAATCCACTAGGGTACATTCCTGCAATTAAAGGACAGCTATTACATGTTGACGCCACTACCAGCATGCAATATCGGACTCTTTTAGAAGCAGAAATGTTAGCAGTAAGTCTGTAATATATGATATGCATTCTTGTATGAGATACAAATTGGTTTTAATTTGTGGATGTAAAATGTAAATAACCAGGAAATCACAAGTGATCTGTCTTCTTGCTTGAGAACCATGAGGTGCCTTTATCCCATCTTTTGGAACAGAGGTAGATTTCTAGTGCTTGTGGACTCCTTTTGGCATCTCGTTGTTGCCATACTTCTAGTATGGGGAAGTGAAGTGAAAGCAGTGAAGAATGTGAAAAGTTGTTAGAATATTTTTTACAGGACATGATATGGCTGGACAAATTTTCTCTTAAATTCTAAGGAAGATCTGTACTTTTCACTTGAAGAATAAGGTAAAACAAAAAAAAAATCTTATTGATACCATGAATTGCTCCATATCAGAAACAAACCATGTTGAAGTGCCCATGATTAATATTGCAGATTGGGGACTTACTGATAGAGCACATTTTTTTAAAAAATCAGGAATGACTATAGCAAAAAGCACTATGTAGAACAGTGAAATTCACAGAAAATTTATTTACTTAGAATGGAGCTATACCATTTCTAATTACTTGTCTTTAACATACATTTTTCCTGCAACTTATATATAAATTAAGAGAAAAGAAATCCTCAATTACTAAGATTTATAAAATACTATGAATATAAACTGACGTATTCAGCATTGTAATGAATTATTGAACTATTGCTAATAAATAGGATTGGGTGTCAGTGCTGTTCCCAGACAGGCAGCTTTTTCCTTTGCAGAAATGCCAAGATTTGTAGAAATGCCAGTTTTCGAGACAATATACATTGCAGTTCACCCTCGCTGATGCTGAGCCTGTCACTTAACAGATGAGGCCTCTTAACAAGAATTAAGGACATCAATTATTACCCCATTAGTTTAGGTAGAGTGCAGTGTCAAAAATACAGTGGTACCTTGGTTCACAAAGTTAATTCTTTCCACAATTTTGGTTGCAGTTCTGTGGCAACCAGAATCATGGAGTGAATTCAGTTCATGAACTGTACCACTGTATAGTCTTACATTATTCTCAAAGTTTTTTGACCACATAGTAGCTTAATATTTCAAGGAACTGGGGATAACCAGAGATACTTTCAGCCAGCAATATTAAAATCTCAAAGGAATTTCTATTCAGATCAGTAGGAAAATGTTTTAATTAGTCATCCTTGTGTGTGACTGTATTTCTAATATTTTTAAGTGTCATGTTTAAAGCTGTAACATTTTTACTTAACACTTGTTTTGCAGTTTCATATCAATGCTAGCTATCCCCGAATATGGAACATGCCACAGACATGGCAGTGTGAATTAGAGGTTTATAAAGCCACCTACCACTTCATCTTTGCACAGAAGAACTTCTTTACAGGTATTTTCTAGTAAATACAGCTATAGTAGATTTATCATGATGAACTTGTTTACATTCAGTAAGTTCTAATTTTAAATTCAGTATAGCGATTTGATGATACAGTTTATGTTATTGTACATTTACAATTTGTTTTAGGCTGAGAATATTACAAATAAAATTTAAATATAGACATTTTATGTTCTCTTTTAATATAAACAAGAAAAATATAACTCCAAAGTTGAGCTTAAAAGGAAAAGAACTCAATTTAACCAAGTACTTTGTATTAGTCTAGTAGAAGGTAGATGGGGCTGATGAAACCAGTCTGTCTTTTCCTTAAATTGAGATCAGCATAGCTTTGTTACTTTGTTTTATTATTGTGATCCATAGTAGTGTATTCAATAGACAAACATGTTATTTTTATGTTTAGAGTCTCTATTTACTCTTCTGTTGGCAAGGATAATTAAATTGATTTTACTAGTAGTTGAAAAAAGTTTTGATTTCTTGCAGCATGTCGTGGTACCTACTCATATTTAAGTGTTCAACTCCCAAATCTAGCAGGTGTAACATTTTATTTTCAAAGGAAAAACAGTCTTACAAATAACTCTAGAGTCCTTTAAAACTTAATTCCCTAGGAAGGATGACTCTTAAAGGTAATATTGGTTCAGTTTTAGAACAGACAGGCTGGGTTATAATGTTTGGGTTGCTTTCTGTTGGAAGAATACTGTGGAAGAAAAATTATCCATCTTATGTGAGAGAATGCTTAATATTTCTCAAAAACCATTCTTAAGCCACTTAGCCACTTATTAGTGAGATGAAATTATTCTTCAAAGATTTTGATGTTGGGTGAAGTTAGTTGTATAAATGTGATATGATAAACATAATGTAGAGCAAGAATAAAAGCTGTAAAAGTCAGACACTAAAACTTCTCCTGGGAATATGAAATTCGCTTAGATTTTTCTACAGTAAGTGGAGAAAAAAACCACAATAAAATGGTTTTACAAAGCTCTAGTGCCAGACAGATAACATTTTATGGGGTGTTAACCTAGCAATTCAATTATGAAGTGAGTTAACCTAGCAATTCAATTATGAAGTGAGTTGTTGGTGGATTTTTCTCATTAACATTTAACTTGCCTTAATAATTTTTAAATTTTTATACAAATGAATAAGGCAGTCATCAAGAAAATGCTTCCATTCCCTAACTAGATTATTGGATAAGAACATCTGGTAAGGACAGCAGCCTTTGGTATAAAGAGAAATGCATATTAAAATGGTTATTAAAGCTCCTAATAAAAAATTTTGTCAATGTAATTTTTAATATTAGCCAGTAAAGTTGTTGTAGAAGTTAGTTTGCATACCATATAGATATGTTGAAATTCAAAATTGTTATTAAAGAGAAAACTAAGATTTGTTAAAATAGAAATTGAGTAATTATAAAATATCAAATGTTTTCAAGAAAAAACTAGTTAAAATAGAAATTAGCTAATAACTATAAAATTACATTGGTTTCTGAGATAGTAGGTCATTTGAATTTCTGTTGATTTTACTAGTAATTATGTGCTGCTCATTTAATTAATAGGAGTGAGTGTAAAGTAGATAAATGCAGTCAGTATGCACTCCAAGTTTTATATGAGTAATGACTGAAAACAAACAGTAAACATAGTCTCTGCCCAAAGCTTTTAACTCACATATTACTTATAGGTAGTTCTTGTTTGATATTGTTTATTAATCTCAAGTACATTCTCGTGTGCATTAGACGTAGATAAATGAAGCAGTATATACATTGAGTGCAAGCATGAATGAGTAAGCTAAAAAATGCATGTGAATACGACCTTAAGTACAGAGGAAATTACTATCATCTGAAGGAAATCAGAGAATATACAGAAAGATGTAATAGGTCTGAAATGGTCTTTGTCAGTGAACTCAGTATTATTAGCTAAGTTTGTCTAGTGTTTTGTCACATACAAAGTGTGCTCATTTATGTCATCTTCACTCTAAAGAGCAATAGGTGTTATTGGTTCTAGGATCTTCTGTGGATACCAAAATCTGTGAATGCTCAAAGCCACCATGCCCAGTTTACAGGGGCACTTTTAAAAAAAATATTTGTCAACCCATGGCTGGTTGAATCCATGGAGGAAAAGCCCATGAATGTGGAAGGTTGTTGACTTTATGAGGTTAAATTATTTGAGTAAAAATACTGAACTGTAAATATTTATCAGGAGAACAATAAGGAAATCAGCCAGGTGAATGATGAATTTTGTGGTGACACTGGTTGATTTTAGAGATGATTTTTGAGCATCTTTGAGTATTATGCTAAAGAATAAAGTTAGAGCCAGGCATGATAATGCCATGTCTATAATCCCAGCACTCTGAGAGGCTGATGTAAGAAGATTGCAAGTTGGAGCCCAGCCTGGATAACTTAGCAGTTTAGTAAGCCCCTATCTAAAAAAAGGGCTGGGGATGCAGTTCAGTGAAGAAAACCTGGGCTCAATCCTAGTAAACCCCCAGTAAGCCCCTCCCCTCCCAAGTTAGAAGTATAGAATCAAGCATTTTAGGTAAGGTGGCACTTAAAAGTAAAAGATTAAAAGTAAGCATAGCTATTATAAGATATGATGAACATTGTGACTGCTTGTCAAATGAATAAAAGTATAGTTAAAGTAAATATGATAAGTCAGCACTTCCCTTATTACTAAAAGTTTCATAGCCATATGCTTATTATTGATATACTGAAACTGTACATTTAGTGAATAATAAAGTACTGAAAGTTGACAGTAAATGTGTTATTTTGCCATTTCAGTAAGATAGGAATTTCTAATATATGTGTGTCAGTTTCTTTGCATAGAAACTAAATTTGTAAATGGACTCATATAAGGCAAATTTATTTCTAATTTTATTATTGAGTATATCTCATGTTTTTTAGTTTAAATATCCCTTTGAAATTCAAAGCAAACTGTTTTAGATATTCATTGGATTTACCTGATACTTTTCCTTAGCATGTCTTTCATAATAAGTGCCACCATCTGTGGGGGATGCTTGTCTATGCCACTTTTTAAAAACTTCACATAAATCATCTTAGCTATTCATAACACATTTGTGAAGTTGTTCTCATTTCGTAAAAGAGAAAATTGATAGCATTTAAGTCCCCCCCCTTTTTTTTTTAGGATTACATAGATAATAAGTTAAAGCCAGAATTTAAACCTAGCACTGTCTGGGATCAAAACCTGTGCTATAACAGTTCAGCTTCAAATCATTTCCTCTTTCATACACACACTAAGCTTTAATTTCATACACATAATAACACTGTACTTTTTACTGTGAGTATGCAAAAGATAGTCTGACACTATATTTGTTTTATACAGGTTGTTTGAGTAAAAGTATTGAGCTGTAAATATTTATCAGGAGAAAAATAGGGAAATAAGCCCAGGAGAACTATTACTGAAAGATACTTTTGGAGGCCAGAAGAAAAAGTTGTGGAAACCACAGTGGTAGGCTAGAGCTAATAAGCTTATGATAGAGAACTTTTACTTCATAAGTTAAAAAAAGGTACCAAAGGATAAATAGACTGAGTATATGTACACAATTTTAAAAAGTAACAAAACATAGAACTCATCACAGTGAGGCACTCAGTAGATATTTATTTCACAAGTAAATGTGAAAAAAAAGTTTAAGTATACTTTAAGAAATTCAGTTCAATTGAGATATTATTTTTCACATATGAAATAGCAAACCCTGTGCCCCAAGCCCCAAAATACATACATATAGGCAGGAATAAATAAAGTGCAGGAGAAGGTACAAAGAAAAATGTAGGTGAGTATACATTTCTGGTGGCAGTATTAATGAATTCACTTTTTTTGGAAAGCAGTTCTATAATAGCCTGAAAAAAACTCTTCCATTTTGACCTAGGAGTTCTGTCCTGGAATCTGTTCTGAAAAAGTAATTCTGAATAATATAAATGTAAAATATCTTACGCACAAATACATAGTGAAGTACCACATATTACACAGAAGTTTGGAGAGTCTACATAAGTGTAGAAGACAGGTAAATCTTAAAAGATAAATGTTTTTTTAAAGAGCTACCAGTGCAGACTTCACATGGCAAATACTTTCCACTGAAAAAGCAGTATGTAAAACACACATATAAGATAGTATAAAAATCTGTGTAGAAAGATCTCTAAAAGGAAATATATCCACAATGTTGGATTATTTGGGTAGTTGAATGTCAGGTGGGTTTTTTTCTATTTTCTAAAATTATTTTTTGAAAAATAACTGATTTGTTAAGGGTGTAAATTTTTTTATTTGGAACTATGGCTAGTGAGTAAACATCTGTCTGTGTATTGCCAAATCATGTAATATTTTAAGCATTTTAAGTAGTTTAGTATAAAAGTTCTTTTTAGTTACCAAGGAAGACTTTATTTTTGATTGATGTTAGAATCTCTGTGTTTGGTTTTCTGAATTTCAGTTAATTTTACTTTCCTCTACCCCAATGATTTTAGATTTAATTCAAGACTGGTCTAGTGATAGTGCTCCAGACATTTTTTCATTTGTTCCATATACATGGAATTTTAAAATCATGTTTCATCAATTTGAAATGATTTGGGCTGCTAATCAACACAATTGGATTGACTGTTCTACTAAACAACAGGAAAATGGTAAGACATTTTAAAAATTAAGTTAAACATTCTGCTCATTAAGGCCCACACAAAGAAAGTTAGTAATGATTTTGTAGTTTTAATAGGTATTAGAATTGATTTTTTTCCCTATTACTTTATGATAATCTGAGAGACTGTTTCAGAATTTGTATTGGACTAATCATATTGTCTTACATTTAATTTTGTTTAGGTATGAATCTAAGGTGACAGTTACATTTATTTTTATTGGCATTAGAAGTAAATTTATTTTTTCTTCTTTTTTGTTTTGTAGTGTATCTGGCTGCCTGTGGGGAAACACTAAACATTGATTTTTCTTTGCCTTTTACGGACTTTGTTCCAGCTACATGTAATACCAAGTTTTCTTTAAGAGTACGTATAATTGGATGCATTGTTTATTCCACAAGGTTTATTAGTAAGTTTGATTTTCCAGAGCTTTTCTTTACTTTCCCCTGCCCATCCTATGGCCACACTGACGTGTTCTAACTTTCTTCCAGTGTCTACTAACTTTATTGTCATAGAACTCCTGCCATTTCCTTTTTGTAGTTAACAGCATGTGAAATTCCTGTGAGTTGGTCATTTTCTTTAGAGATCATTTCTGATCTCTGTGGCTAATTTATATTTTCTTAAGAACCCATTCTAGGGCCAGAGATAGGGCACAGAGCTTGTCTGACAAGCATGAATTGGATTCCCTGTAGCAAAAAAAAACACCAAAAACTAAAAGAGCCCATTCTAGCTCTAATGTTTCCTAGTTTTCTGAACTAATTGTATGCTTCCCTATATTTGACTCCTAATTATAACCATGAATTCAGGAACTACTCACAAGCACTTCTTCCTTTTATCAAAAACATAACTCTTATATACCTCCCCGAAGCTCAGAATTTTGTAGTTTTAGGATATGGACACCCAGTTTAGGATATGGACAATCAGAAGTAATTGTAGTATTAATGTTGGTTATAGTTTTAAAAATAGAAGCAATAATAGTAGGTACACTGAACACCTAGTAAACATTTCCTATATGCCAGACACTGTTCTGAGTACTTTTTGTGTAGTTACTCATTTGTCAGAAGAACCCTCTTACATTAATTATTACTGTTTTCTGCATTTGTAGATTAGAAAGCTGAAAGACTGACTTTCTATAACTTGTTACTCACTAGTGAGTTTCCAGATTGGATATTAAATCCTAGCACTATAGCTTAGGGCTCCAGTTTTAAAAATCATAACTGTAAGCTGCGTGTTAAGAAACTGGGCATTAGTAATAAAGATACGAGACCTAGAAGGAAAAAAGTGAAACTGAATGAAGATCCTTTAATATGCCAGCTTAGACTTACTAAAAGCCAGGTGAGGAAGCAAGACTTACTAAAATTGAATAATCAAAGGCAACAGTGTTCTTTTAAAAATTAAGAAAAATATGGAACACCTAAGCTTATATTGGAGAATTTTTTTAAAAACTAAATTTCATATAAAATACCCATGGATAACTGTGGAAAATGATCTTTCACTGTTATATGCTATGTTGTTTCTTTATTTTTCAATATGACTTTAGTTTTAGTCAATATATAATCATTTTCTAGGTATTTGCCTTACTGAGTGTAAAATACTCAGGGCTGTGTAAAATATGCCATTTAAAATTTTATGTACTTTTGAATTTATTTTCAAGATGGTTATTTTAGCTATAAATAGTGACTTAGATACTTATTGTACTGATGTTTTAATTTTGGATTGTTATAAATTGCTTTTTAGGGAGAAGATGTTGATCTTCATTTGTTTCTACCAGATTGCCACCCTAGTAAATATTCATTATTTATGCTGGTTAAGAACTGCCACCCAAATAAGATGATTCATGATACTGGTATTACTGCTGAGTGTCAGAGTGCTCAGAAAACAGTTAAACCAAAGTGGCGCAACATCACTCAGGAAAAGTGAGTACATAAAATGAGTATTTTATGTACTTATTATATGGAGATACTTATATAAGTATAATTGCTTATTATATGGAGAAATTGCTTCTTTCAAATATTGATAATGAAGTTTAATTATTTGTAACTAATGTCTCTATACAACTAAAAGAATAGTTATCTAATCAGAAATTTTGTTTTTTGCTGATTAAAGGGCTGGTTGGGTTGAATGTTGGACTGTTCCAAGTGTCATGCTTACAATTGATTATACGTGGCATCCAATTTATCCACAAAAAGCAGATGAACAGCTAAAACAATCATGTAAGTGTTTTTGTATAATTTGTCCTTGGATATACCTGCTTATGTTATTGATAATCTGCAAAGACACAAAAAGTTGAAACTTTTGAAAATTATTCTTAAAATAATGGTATAAGTTAAATATTTTGGAATAATTGTAGCTAACTTTTAGTCATCATTATTGTACATAAAATACTGGGTCAAAGAATTTCCTGGCTTAAATTATTTCATTTAATCCTTACAACAGTTCTGTGAGGTAAATATTACTCTCATCTTAAAGTTGAAGAAACATCCTCAGATAAGTAATTTTCTCAAGATCTGTCACTGTAGATATGGTGGAGCTGGAATATGAAACAAAGTCTGTGAATCTGTACATTTAATAAGCTTGAGTCTGTGAAATGTTAATTTCTTTAAAGTATTTTTACAATTATTATATAGTTCATAGTTCTCTGAAGGAAATTAATTAGGATTAGGACTTTGAGTCCAAAAAAAGAATTAGAAAGAAGTCATGTTTTCTCTGTGTGAAGTTTCAGAGGACAAAATTCAAAGTTCATATGTATGGCGGCTTATGTCACACTGTATTTGAATAACTTTTTGTGGAAACAACTGTTGTTTAATGCCTAAGTTTAGTAAAGGCCTAATTGTGACCCACATTTATATTACAGAGACTTACAATGTTGCTCATGTTGGCAGAAATTTTTCATTCATTCTGTGCATTCTGATTTATGCATTTCTTTTTTTTTTTTTTTTTTTTTTTCTCCGGTACCGGGAACTGAACTCACGACCTTGCGCTTGCCAGGCAGGCGCTTTGCCGCTGAGCTAAATCCCCAGCCCCTTGATTTATGCATTTCTATACATATTTTACTGAAGTTTATTCTTTATTTGCTTTCGTAGTTACTGGTCTTTCAGGTCTGTGTTTATTATATACTTACAGATATTCAGATATACCAATATTATTTTCTTTTATATTTGTAAAGTAACGTTTCTTAGCATATATTTCCATGATGAATTAATTTATAAGCATTTTCTTTTTCTCTTAAACATTAATGTTTTCTTCAATTTATTCCAGTGTCTGAAATGGAAGAAACAATGCTATCTGTGTTAAGGCCAGCCCAGAAAACGTCAGACAGAGTTGTTTCTTCTCCTTCTACTTCTTCTCGGCCTCCTATTGATCCCTCTGAACTTCCACCTGATAAACTTCATGTAGAAATGGAACTCTCCCCAGATTCTCAAATAACTCTCTATGGACCTCTATTAAATGCCTTTTTGTGTATAAAGGTATGACGTTAGAACCTATTTATGTGCCTTTTTGTGTATAAATATATGATTGTAAAAAGAATTTACATTATTATAAACATAGGCAAAGTAATTACAATCCAATAGAAAATAGAGATCACTTGAAATAGTTGGATGATTTAAAAATTGTTGAGGATATATTGTGTATGTTGACTGGTCTTAAAGTCCTATGCTAGACTCAGTTACAAAATTATTAAAAGTAGTACCTCTCAGTGCAACTTTGTATGTGTGTGTGAGCATTTAGTGTGATTTAGGAATGGTGCTAGTTGCTAGATGACATAATATTTGTCTTCAAGGAAAGAAACTCGAGGGCATACTAGAAGGATGGGCAGGTACATGGACAAATTTTAACACATTTGTAACAATACAACAGAAGTTGTCAGAGAAAAATTGATGCCAGAAAACATCTATTTTAAGTGAGTCCATTAAAAATAGATGACAACATTTCATGAGAAATAATGAGCCAGGTGTTGGGATCTTTATTTTAAAATGGAAACAAATTTATGAAAATAAGTTTATTTTAAAATATGCCAAATATCAATTCTGAAAAGATATGTACTACATAGCACAAAGTAAATAAATCAAGTGTTGATTCATTTTAAGGTAATTTTCCCACTGAAATTGTATGATTGCACAGTATGATAGCTCTTTAAAGTTGATATCTATAATATAATTATGAAGAGATGCTATTTTTGGGAAACTGAGGACTTCATGAGTTCGTTAGAGATCACTTTATTCTTTTGATGTTCAGATCACCCCAATAGGTCATCAGCAATTTTTGCTAATTTGCTCTTTATGTTAACTGACCCTTCTAAATACCTGCCTATTACTGATAGCTTCGTGTGTGATGAAAGCAGTTTTCAGTTATTGCTAAATACCAATTTCATGAAATTTTGCATTTTCCTAGGATTTTGCAAATTCTTTTTGCTTTTGATATTCATTATACTGTGATAATTATTATATGTAATAATCTAAAACAGATTAATTTTCCAAATGAACAGTGTAGTTAACTTGTGGGAGGGAGGTTTGTGTGGATCTAACTTGAGATTGCTGTCTATTCCAGTTTCACACTGCAAAGATTTGAATATTGAATACTTAGTTAACAAGGAATTCTGTAATGTACAGTAAGAGGAATAATTAGTTCTAGAGGTTCACTCTGAAAATCAAGGAAGGACAATCAAGATTTGTTAAAGAAGGCTTTCTAGAGGAAGTGCTAGGTTCACTAGGGTTTGGGAAGTTAAAACAAAACCCTTGATATTTGAGTTACTGTGTTACATTTACCTAAAATTACTATAAAGCATCAGAATGCAATTTAAGTTAAAAGATGCAAGAGAAACTGTGGTTAATGTTTGTGGAAAACTAGAGCTTCTGTTGATTTTATTTTATTCCCCTAGCATTTTAAAAGGGATTCCTGAAGAAGCAAATCTTGAGATTGGAGAAGAAAATTCACACACAGAGACATGTTCTTTTTTTTCTTGTGATCACTGCTAAATATAAAATGTTCTTCAAATATATCTCCCAGTGGCTGGGTTTCTTGGGATTGTGTATTGATAGCTATTTGTAATTTTAGTTACAGTTTACTTGAAAAGGCTGAAACATAGTTTAATTAAATGTAATGATTTAATTATCAAACTAAAGGTGGTCATAGTGATATAATAATAATTTTTAAATACTACAAGAATAGTATCAACTGCTTCAAGCGTTTCTAAATGCATATTGATCCTCTGTTTTTTTTTTGTTTTAAAAAATTTATAATACTATAGATTTACCAAAAATAAGAAGACTGTTACTAAGAAAAACACAGAGAAAGAAGTACAATACATGCTTTTGTTTTGACTTTTTAATAAATTCTACTCTAAAATGAGGCATTTTTTAAAAAAGTGTTGTCATAGGTTAGCCATTGCTGCACTAAAATATCTGTGAGCAAAGACATCTGATAAGGCAAATTATAAAATTTCAAGCTTTGGCATATATATTAAATGTGTATC
This sequence comes from Chinchilla lanigera, assembly GCF_000276665.1. Taxonomy (NCBI): domain Eukaryota; kingdom Metazoa; phylum Chordata; class Mammalia; order Rodentia; family Chinchillidae; genus Chinchilla; species Chinchilla lanigera. The sequence continues at coordinate 18,361,265 of NW_004955428.1, read as the reverse complement.
TAAAACACAATAAGCAAAACATTGTCTAGTCCAGTGAACTTTATGCTTCTTATTATAAGGAACATGTATATATATAATTTTCAAGTTTGATTTTTTTTCCTACCAGAAAGCTTCATGTCATGCTGATATAAGGATAATATTCTATCTTAAAAGCACTCCTTTATTTGTTTAATGTGTTCTAGTTAGCGTCAGTGTTAGAACTTGACTTGGGAATTTAGGCATTCGTGTATATGATTTATATATATTTATGTAATATGGAATTCAAATAGATTAAGGGAATGTGAAAAGGGAAAAATCAAGGAAATGTGAAAATTCTTGTTTCCTTAGTTGTCAAGATTAAACATCAAGAAGTTAAAAAGATAAACTAGGAAAAAAAAAAAAGAACTACTCTTTACTTACTGGATTGTATTTTAAAAAACTGATCTTCAAAATTCACAAAAGAAACTGTTCCTGGCATTATTGTAAGAATTCTAAGATGACTGTATACTAAATGTACATTAAGATTTCTGAGGACATTTTAGAAATTGGGAGGTCTTCTGTGGACATTTTAGGAATATGGCAGCAACTCTGAGAGTTTGCCAAAGTTATTGTAATCATATGAAATCTTCATGGCATTTCTTCTGTTGTAGATACAACGTTGGATAGCAATACTACTTATATTGGTTTTCTGGATGGACTTCTCTTCATTTTTATATATTTTGTGATAATGGAAGAAGGGAAATCTTACTTTTCATAATGATAGCGTGTCGGTGGTACCAAATATGCAGTAACTGGATTCAGAGTATACATACATATTTTGTTATTTTAAAATATAGTTTTAATACTCTTGAACAGAGGCCTGGCTGTGAATTTCTACTTTTTAAAATACAATTTGGGAAATCAGAGTGCTTGCAGGGCTTTTTTCCCCCCTGCTTCCCTGATTTTATTGCCTGTCATCTTTTAACCTATTAATCTTTTTTTTTCCTCTTCAAAGAAATGAGTATAAATAGGTAACTATAAATTTTTGAGCTGAAAAAAGTCAGTCTTCTGTTACTTAAAGTGCATTACTTGGCACTCAATACAAAATAGCTTTAAGAAAGTAATATTTGTGAGAACTCTTAATTAAATTGAAAATCCAGTTTTTTGTTCTTAAATTTAAACATGCTGCAAACTTGACAGAACGTACTTCCTGGTTCTGTTTGCCAATGATTTTTTTCTTATAGCTGTTTGTAACTTGTTTTAAAGATAGTTTAATTTCACGTGCCACTTACCATAAAATGGATATGGAAGTTTTACTGTGTTTGAAAATATTTGTGGGTATTTACAGTATTAATCTTAAGCTACCATGAATGTTTGCTGTAGTAAATTGCTAGTTGCGTTTGGTTAAACTTGTGATTTTTTTTTTTTAAACAGAATCCTTAAGAAAGTAACCCTTTATGGTTGAAATTTATATATTACAGAAAACAAAACTTAATGCACCCAGCATTAAACATTTAATAGTAGAATAGCATTTTAAAGAAGTTACAGCTTTAAAAATATTATTTTGTTCTTAATATTCAATAGGTATAAATTTATTAATTTATAAGACTCCTGATGTTTTATAACTCTTTAAAAACATACTTATTGGCACATTTAATGAAAGTTAGCAAATGTGCTTTACTATTGAATGTTGCATAAAGAATTTGATATGCATTATTTCCATTTCAGATAATTAAATGAAGATTGGTTTAGTAGCAAATTGAACTTTAGACCCAAAACAGTATTTTTTTCTCTTAATTGTAATAATCTGCAAGAATCTAAATTTTTTAAGATTAAAAATTGTAATTAATGCAAGGGTTGTTTTACAAGTAAAATATTTACATATTTGCATCGCTGAAAACTAAATGAAGTGCTAGTAATAGTTTCGTTGGCAAGTGTTAGGATTCTGAAAACTAATAATCATGAACAGTGTACATTGATCCTTAGACCTGAAGGAAAGGTGGGGCAGGACTGATTGGGCCAGGAGGCCATCAGAAGACAAAAATCTTCCAAGGATTTTTTCCATTTCAGTCCTGACTCTGGACTCTGTGTCCATTGTAAATGTGCTGAAGCAGTCTTCAGGACTGAGATGGCATGTATATTTCGAATAGGTTCCTAAGTGATCTAAGGAACAACCACTGTTCAGAATTCTTTTGAGTTTGATCAACAATAAAAACTTAAACATTTCTGTTTAGTTTTAAATTTTTAATGTTAGAATTCTAGCCCAGTGTTGATTTACCTTTATATTTGCTCTTTAATTTGTCCAGGCTTCAGGATTATAGGAACAGTTGTCAAGATTGCAAGCAGGTTTTAGGGTGCACCTTTATTATTTAGTGGTGGACAGCAATAAAGAATAAAGGGAAAGTAATGATTGTGTGAATCAGTAGGTTAGGGATTTTAGTCTTCCCTCTAATTAACTATGTGACTTTAAGCACTTCAGTAATCTTTCCTAGAAAAGATGGTATGACCTAATATACATAATTCTAGTCATAAAATCAATTTTTCCATAATCAAACTGTAAAATTTACCAAACTTGATTCTTATTCTTAATAAATAGCAGTTAATATTGTTACTGGATTGTTTAACTTTTCATAACTACTGACAGATGAGGTAGGCAAAATATAAATTCACAATCAAATGGAAGAGGGCTGGGGATTTAGCTCAGTGGCACAGTGCCTGCCTGGCAAGCGTGAGGTTGTGAGTTCGATTTCTGGCACTGGAAAAAAAAAATCAAAAGGAAGAAAAAATAATTTCAATCAAAACTAAATTAGTTTCTTTAAACTTTAATTTTAAATACAAAAGAAATCCAAATATTAATAGTTGAAACACTTTTAATTTTAAAAAAAATCAGTGAACTGTATGAAAGGAAATTTGATAATTGTTTATAACACATGCTTTTAATTCCTTAGTAACCAAAATTGGAAACTCTTTACTGAAGCTGTTGAACCGTTTCTGCTTAGCTAGACATGGTGGCACATGCCTATAATCCTAGCTACTCCAGAGGTTAAACAGGAAGATTACATGTTTGAGGCCACTCTGGATAACATAGGGGAACCATGTTTCAAAATAAAGAGACTGGATATAGCTCAGTGGTAGAGCACGTGTATAGCATGTACCACGTTCTTCAATTCTTAGTACTCAAACAATCAAAAACCAAAAGCTTAAAAATTTCTCTTAAATATTGTAACTGGAATAAAATATATGAATTATAGTAGTTACCTAATTAGATTGATTTTCAGTGCGTTGATCTTCCTTTCTCAAAGACTGTCCCCAAGCATTGTACCAGAACTCTGAGGAGTGAAGATGGAAAGCTGTTAAACCATACAAAGCTTCAAAGTTGTTTTTTTAAAGACTAAATTACAACATTTTGCTCTAATTGGGTTTGGTATCATAAAGCTTAATTACAAACTTCTGTAATCGTTTGCATTTGTTTTGCTGTACAATATTTATTTGCTAAAATAAATAAACTTTTTTCATGTTATGGAAACATACCTGATGCTTTTAATTAAATACAGTAGGTTAGAGAAATGGATAGTTTACAAATTTAGAGCTTATAGGCGAAGACATATTACATATCTTTTAAGATAGCGTGTTTTTTCTTAATATTTATAGGAAAACTATTTTGGGGAAGATGATATGTATATGGATTTTGAAGAAGTTATTTCAAGCCCTGTTCTGTCACTGTCAACATCATCCAGCTCTGGGTGGACTGCTGTTGGAATGGAAAATGACAAAAAGGAAAATGAAAGTTCAGCCAAATCAATTCATCCACTTACTTTGCGTCCTTGGGATATCACTGTACTTGTTAATTTGTACAAAGTTCATGGCCGTCTTCCGGTTGTAAGTATTTACTTAGCAAAATAGTTTGGAGTATAATATTATGGTAACCATCTAGCATAGGAAACTGTTTATATGCTCAGGTGCCCACAGACACTGAAAACAATTCAGGTTCAAAAGTTTCTAAATTTATCCTTTAAGTATTAGAAATCTAGCTTATGTTCTTATAATTACTTGATTGTTGGTAACTTTATTTTTTGTTTTCCTTCTTTGCTGTTCTGCGTAACTTCAGAACACAGTTCGTCATGATGTTGAGTTATTTATAGTTAGCCTAATAGATCTCAGACTTTATTGTCTCTTAGCTTTTATCTCCAGAAGCCAGACCACTTGGGTGACAGTTTCAGGTTTGATACTAGAGGTTGCATTGTGTCCATTTTGGATCCAGCACTGTTACCTGGTTTACTCGAAGCTTGTCCCAGGGTCTGTTGAGGCCAAACTGAACTGAGAGTATACTGCTCCAAGAAACCAGGAAATTTGGAGCAGGGCCATGGAGGAAGAGGTGCCCCTGAAGCATTGCACTGCACACTCAGTCCATGTCATGTACCAGCACTGAGTAGCAGAGAAGTCATCTGTGGTTCTTGGTGTGCATACCAGGGCATATATAGTCTCCTGTAGAAAAGTCAAGCTCTCAATTGTGATAAATATAATTTTTACTTTCCTATACTTTGTTACTCTTAACTTTCTCTACATCTTGATTGTGGGTTTTTTTTTTTTCTTACCCTAGCATGGAACTACAGATGGCCCTGATTGCCCTACAGCTTTCTTGGAAAGACTGTGTTTTGAAATGAAAAAAGGATTTAGAGAGACCATGCTGCAACTTGTCTTGTCACCCCTCAATGTGTTTGTCAGTGATAACTATCAGGTAATGTGAAAGTGGGACATGGTGAAGACCTGCAGATTTATTAATATTTATGGAGTCAAACATGTGGTAACTTCTGTGCTAGTGAATGGGGCTTCATTTTTTTTTTTTTTTTGCTGTACCGGGGATCGAACTCACAACCTTGAGCTTGCCAGGAGGGCGCTTATGCCACTGAGCTATATCCCCAGCCCAATGGGGCTTCATATTATGACCACTCCCAACCATCAGTCCTAGGACACTTATCTGTAGTGCTTATTCCCGGTAGCATTAGTCTTAACTCAGGGTTTCACAGTGAAGGGTCTAAACCAAAGCCTGGACTGCTAGATCTAGATTATGAAACCACACACTTTTTACTTTATGTTCTTAAGATATGTATTAGTTTTCTAGAGCTGCCATAGCAAGGTATTATACACTGAATAACTTAAAACAACAGAAATTAATTCTCTTACAGTTCAGGAGGCTCAGAGCTCTAAATCAAGGTATTATATGGGCTATCCTCTCTCTGAAGACTTTAGGAGAAGATCCTTGAGTTCTTGGCATCTGGTGGTAGTCAGCAATCCTTTACCTTCCTTGGTTTGTAGATGCATCACTCAAATTGCTGCCTCTGTACTTGTGTATGTGTCCCTGTATTTCTCTTCCTGTAGAGACCCTGGCCATATTAGGTCCCATCCTAATTTTAACTTCCTGTGAACTTGATTATATCTATAGAAACCTCTTTTTTAAAAAAAACACATACGGTTTTTATGATGAATATATCTTTTTGGGGAGGTCATAGTTCAATTCATAACATGGTAAAAAACCATTAATAAAATGTAAAATAGAATTCTTTTCTTATTAAAATATAATTCTTATAGTTCTATGATGACCTATACCTTAGAACAAACCAATATCTGCATGTAATTTTGAACAGCCAAACCCCTCAGTCATCAAAATTTAATCAGAAATTTATTAACTGTCCTCTCTAGTTGTTTCAGAATAAATGTTAGAGAATTGATGCCTACAGAAATTAGGCATTTTTATATAAAGTGACACAGTTAGTGAAAATAAATTATATCAGAAGAGCTTCAGAAACTGTTCATCTAGGAACAAAAAATAATAATATTTGAAATTCTCTTTTTGAAACCTCCTGAGAAATAGATTCAGCCCTTATGCTTTAAAAAATTGTTTTTAAAGAATATATTTCTGTAAATGCACTGAAAGCACCAACTTTTTGATATGGCGTACACACTCATGAAGAAGAATACCATGATAAAACTAGGTTGGGAAATGTCTGTGAGCTGTCTCAGTGTATACTGCTATACTTACCCTAGTGAATCCAGGGGAGAAGTAAATATAGAGGAAACTAAAATAATTTCAAGTGTAAAAAGTGCTGCATAGAGTGCAGTGCATTGCTTTGGAGGCAAGAAAATGATCACATTTACCTTTTTGAAAGAGTTTTGCAGTCGTTAATAAATAATGGAACAGAAAAGCATAACGAATGTGGGGCTCCTGGGTAGGTCCTAGTAAGAAGCTGGCCATCTCAGTCTATGTGGACTGCCATAATAGCAGTGGAAAAGAAGTCCATGGATTTGTGAATGATTGGAAAGTAGAATCAACAAAAATTGCTGACTTCATCTGGAAGATAGCCTTTTTAATAAATGGTGCCGAAGACTAAAATTCAACCCATGTCTATCACCATGCACTAAATGAAAGTCAAAATGGATCAAAGATCTAAACATTAAAACAGAAACACTAAATCTACTGGAAGGGAAGGTAGGGAAAAATCTTGAAGACATAGGGGTAGGCACAGAGTTCATGAACAGAATCTAAACTGCATGGGAAATACTTCAAAGAATCAATAACTGGGGTCTCATCTTATTGAAAAGTTTTTACACATCAAAAGAAATCACCAACAGAGTAAAAAGAAAACCCATGAATTGCAAAAAAACTTTAGCCAACTGCCCTTCAGACAAAGGACTTCTATCTAGAACATAAAAAGAATTTAAAAAATCAGGCTCCCAAAATTCAAAGACCCAGTCCAAAAATGGGCATCTGAGATGAATACACACTTCTCAGATGAAGAAATACTGATGGCGAATAAATATATGAAAAAATGTTCAACATCATTGGTCATTCAAGAAATGTAAATTAAAACAACACTGAGATTCCATTTCACCCCAGAAAGAATGGCTATCATTAAGAAATCAACCAATAACAAATGCTAGAGAGGCTATGGGGAAAGAGGAACCCTTTTCCACTGGTGGTGGGAGTGTAGATTGGTGAGACCACTGTGGAAATCAGTGTGGAGATTCCTCACAAAACTAGGATTAGAAATCTCACTTAAACCAGCTATTCCCCTTCTGAGCATTTTCCCAGAATTAAAAAGATACAGCAGTGATACATGTGTACCCATGTTTGTAGCAGCACAATTTGTCATAGCTAAATCTTGGAAACAACTCAAATGCCCATCCACTGAGGAATGGATAAAAAAGACATGGCATTTTTATACAATGGAGTATTACTCAGCTATAAAAAAGATAAACTCAAGGCTTTTATAAGTAAATGGGTGCAACTAGAGACTGTACTTAAGTGAAATAAATTGGACCCACATGTGCAGGCATCATTTTGTCTCCCTAGTGTAAGAACCTGAAAGAGTAAATAAAACCCAAAATGTACAATAGATACTATAAAAGGGAAAGAACTTGCTTAAAGGAAGGAATAACTGGGATGAGGGAAAAGAGAAAGGAAAGAAGAAAAGGAAAATATATATGTATATAGAAGGATAGCTAGGCTAGCTGTACTGCTAATATCTAATGGTTTATTGAAAGGAATAGTTAGTGCTTAATTTTTTTGACCAATTTTGCATGCTTATATCTAGTAATCTGAACACCTAATTTGAAGACAACAATATGCAATATAGGGGCTGGGGATTTAGCTCAGCGGCAAAAGCGCCTGCCTGGCAAG